>NW_027414157.1:0-157880 GCF_964106895.1 Numenius arquata
CATATGTTTCCGGAGGGTTGTGTAGGGTTCCGTAGGGGCCTGTAGGTTTCCATAAGCGCCCGCAGAGGTCTGAAGGGGCCCGTACTGTTCCGTAAGGATCCATAGGGCTCCGTAGAGCTTCGTAGGTTCCCTAGAGGCCTGTAGAGTACCGCAGGAGCCAGTAGTGTTCTGTAGGGGCCCGTAGGGTTCCTTCCATAGGGGCTGGCAGTGTTCCGTAGGGTCCTCTAGGGTTGAGTAAGTACCCGCAGGAGTCTGTAGAATCCGTGGGATTGTGTAAGGTTCTGGAGGGTTCTGCAGGGTTCCGTAGGGGCCCGTAGAGTTCCGTAGTGGCTGGTAAAGTTCCGTAGGGCCCTGTACCGTTCCGTAACTGCCTGCAAGGGTCTTTAGGCTTCCGTAGGGGCTGGTAGGGTTCCATAAAGTTCCGTGGGTTCCTGCAGAGTTCTGCAAGTGCCCGCAAGGGCCTGTAGGGGCCCCCAGTGTTTCTGTCAGGTTCCGTAGAGTTCCGTAGGGGCCATAGGTTTCCGTAGTGGCTGGTAGTATTCCGTAGGGGCCTGTAGGGTTGTGTAAGTGCCCGCAGGGTTGGTAGGAGCTTGTAGGGTGCCATAAGTTTCCAGAGGGTTGTGTTGGGTTCCGTAGGGGCCTGTGGTGTTCCCTAGGGGCCTGTAGAGTCTCATACAGTTCCGTAGGGGCCTGTAGGTTTCCATAAGCGCCCGCAGAGGTCTGAAGGGGCCCGTACTGTTCCGTAAGGATCCATAGGGCTCCGTAGAGCTTCGAAGGTTCCCTAGAGGCCTGTAGAGTACCGCAGGAGCCAGTAGTGTTCTGTAGGGGCCCGTAGGGTTCCTTCCATAGGGGCTGGCAGTGTTCTGTAGGGGCCTCTAGGGTTGAGTAAGTACCCGCAGGAGTCTGTAGGAATCCGTGGGATTGTGTAAGGTTCTGGAGGGTTCTGCAGGGTTCCGTAGGGGCCCGTAGAGTTCCGTAGTGGCTGGTAAAGTTCCGTAGGGCCCTGTACCGTTCCGTAACTGCCTGCAAGGGTCTTTAGGCTTCCGTAGGGGCTGGTAGGGTTCCATAAAGTTCCGTGGGTTCCTGCAGAGTTCTGCAAGTGCCCGCAAGGGCCTGTAGGGGCCCACAGTGTTTCTGTCAGGTTCCGTAGAGTTCTGTAGGGGCCATAGGTTTCCGTAGTGGCTGGTAGTATTCCGTAGGGGTCTGTAGGGTTCCGTTGGCACCTGCAGTGTTCTGTAGGAGCCCATAGGGTTTTAGTGAGGTTCCGTTGTGTTGCTAAGGGTCTTGTAGAGTGCTGTCGGGTCCTGGAGTATTCTGTAGGGTTCCAGAGGGGCTCGTAGGGTTGCGTCAAAATCTGTAGGCTTCCCTAGGGGCCCGTGGAGTCCCGTAGATTTCCGTAGGGGCCTGTAGGGTTGTGTAAGTGCCCGCAGGGGTTGGTAGGAGCTTGTAGGGTGCCATAAGTTTCCAGAGGGTTGTGTAGGGTTCCGTAGGGGCCTGTGGTGTTCCCTAGGGGCCTGTAGAGTCTCGTACAGTTCCGTAGGGGCCTGTGGTGTTCCCTAAGGGCCTGTAGAGCCTCGTACAGTTCCGTAGGGTCCTGTAGGTTTCCATAAGCGCCCGCAGAGGTCTGAAGGGGCCCGTACTGTTCCGTAAGGATCCATAGGGCTCCGTAGAGCTTCGTAGGTTCCCTAGAGGCCTGTAGAGTACCGCAGGAGCCAGTAGTGTTCTGTAGGGGCCCGTAGGGTTCCTTCCATAGGGGCTGGCAGTGTTCCGTAGGGGCCTCTAGGGTTGAGTAAGTACCCGCAGGAGTCTGTAGGAATCCGTGGGATTGTGTAAGGTTCTGGAGGGTTCTGCAGGGTTCCGTAGGGGCCCGTAGAGTTCCGTAGTGGCTGGTAAAGTTCCGTAGGGCCCTGTACCGTTCCGTAACTGCCTGCAAGGGTCTTTAGGCTTCCGTAGGGGCTGGTAGGGTTCCATAAAGTTCCGTGGGTTCCTGCAGAGTTCTGCAAGTGCCCGCAAGGGCCTGTAGGGGCCCCCAGTGTTTCTGTCAGGTTCCGTAGAGTTCCGTAGGGGCCATAGGTTTCCGTAGTGGCTGGTAGTATTCCGTAGGGGCCTGTAGGGTTGTGTAAGTGCCCGCAGGGGTTGGTAGGAGCTTGTAGGGTGCCATAAGTTTCCAGAGGGTTGTGTTGGGTTCCGTAGGGGCCTGTGGTGTTCCCTAGGGGCCTGTAGAGTCTCATACAGTTCCGTAGGGGCCTGTAGGTTTCCATAAGCGCCCGCAGAGGTCTGAAGGGGCCCGTACTGTTCCGTAAGGATCCATAGGGCTCCGTAGAGCTTCGAAGGTTCCCTAGAGGCCTGTAGAGTACCGCAGGAGCCAGTAGTGTTCTGTAGGGGCCCGTAGGGTTCCTTCCATAGGGGCTGGCAGTGTTCTGTAGGGGCCTCTAGGGTTGAGTAAGTACCCGCAGGAGTCTGTAGGAATCCGTGGGATTGTGTAAGGTTCTGGAGGGTTCTGCAGGGTTCCGTAGGGGCCCGTAGAGTTCCGTAGTGGCTGGTAAAGTTCCGTAGGGCCCTGTACCGTTCCGTAACTGCCTGCAAGGGTCTTTAGGCTTCCGTAGGGGCTGGTAGGGTTCCATAAAGTTCCGTGGGTTCCTGCAGAGTTCTGCAAGTGCCCGCAAGGGCCTGTAGGGGCCCACAGTGTTTCTGTCAGGTTCCGTAGAGTTCTGTAGGGGCCATAGGTTTCCGTAGTGGCTGGTAGTATTCCGTAGGGGTCTGTAGGGTTCCGTTGGCACCTGCAGTGTTCTGTAGGAGCCCATAGGGTTTTAGTGAGGTTCCGTTGTGTTGCTAAGGGTCTTGTAGAGTGCTGTCGGGTCCTGGAGTATTCTGTAGGGTTCCAGAGGGGCTCGTAGGGTTGCGTCAAAATCTGTAGGCTTCCCTAGGGGCCCGTGGAGTCCCGTAGATTTCCGTAGGGGCCTGTAGGGTTGTGTAAGTGCCCGCAGGGGTTGGTAGGAGCTTGTAGGGTGCCATAAGTTTCCAGAGAGTTGTGTTGGGTTCCGTAGGGGCCTGTGGTGTTCCCTAGGGGCCTGTAGAGTCTCGTACAGTTCCGTAGGGGCCTGTGGTGTTCCCTAAGGGCCTGTAGAGCCTCGTACAGTTCCGTAGGGTCCTGTAGGTTTCCATAAGCGCCCGCAGAGGTTTGAAGGGGTCCGTACTGTTCCGTAAGGATCCATAGGGCTCCGTAGAGCTTCGTAGGTTCCCAGGAGGCCTGTAGAATACCGCAGGAGCCAGTAGTGTTCTGTAGGGGCCCGTAGGGTTCCTTCCATAGGGGCTGGCAGTGTTCCGTAGGGGCCTCTAGGGTTGAGTAAGTGCCCGCAGGAGTCTGTAGGAATCCGTGGGATTGTGTAAGGTTCTGGAGGGTTCTGCAGGGTTCCGTAGGGGCCCGTAGAGTTCCGTAGTGGCTGGTAAAGTTCCGTAGGGCCCTGTACCGTTCCGTAACTGCCTGCAAGGGTCTTTAGGCTTCCGTAGGGGCTGGTAGGGTTCCATAAAGTTCCGTGGGTTCCTGCAGAGTTCTGCAAGTGCCCGCAAGGGCCTGTAGGGGCCCCCAGTGTTTCTGTCAGGTTCCGTAGAGTTCCGTAGGGGCCATAGGTTTCCGTAGTGGCTGGTAGTATTCCGTAGGGGTCTGTAGGGTTCCGTTGGCACCTGCAGTGTTCTGTAGGAGCCCATAGGGTTTTAGTGAGGTTCCGTTGTGTTGCTAAGGGTCTTGTAGAGTGCTGTCGGGTCCTGGAGTATTCTGTAGGGTTCCAGAGGGGCTTGTAGGGTTCCGTCAAAATCTGTAGGATTCCCTAGGGGCCCAGAGAGTCCCGTAGATTTCCGTAGGGGCCTGTAGGGTTGTGTAAGTGCCGGCAGGGGTTGGTAGGAGCTTGTAGGGTGCCATAAGTTTCCAGAGGGTTGTGTAGGGTTCCGTAGGGGCCGGTGGTGTTCCCTAGGGGCCTGTAGAGTCTCGTACAGTTCCGTAGGGTCCTGTAGGTTTCCATAAGCGCCCGCAGAGGTCTGAAGGGGCCCGTACTGTTCCGTAAGGATCCATAGGGCTCCGTAGAGCTTCGAAGGTTCCCTAGAGGCCTGTAGAGTACCGCAGGAGCCAGTAGTGTTCTGTAGGGGCCCGTAGGGTTCCTTCCATAGGGGCTGGCAGTGTTCCGTAGGGGCCTCTAGGGTTGAGTAAGTACCCGCAGGAGTCTGTAGGAATCCGTGGGATTGTGTAAGGTTCTGGAGGGTTCTGCAGGGTTCCGTAGGGGCCCGTAGAGTTCCGTAGTGGCTGGTAAAGTTCCGTAGGGCCCTGTACCGTTCCGTAACTGCCTGCAAGGGTCTTTAGGCTTCCGTAGGGGCTGGTAGGGTTCCATAAAGTTCCGTGGGTTCCTGCAGAGTTCTGCAAGTGCCCGCAAGGGCCTGTAGGGGCCCACAGTGTTTCTGTCAGGTTCCGTAGAGTTCCGTAGGGGCCATAGGTTTCCGTAGTGGCTGGTAGTATTCCGTAGGGGCCTGTAGGGTTGTGTAAGTGCCCGCAGGGGTTGGTAGGAGCTTGTAGGGTGCCATAAGTTTCCAGAGGGTTGTGTTGGGTTCCGTAGGGGCCTGTGGTGTTCCCTAGGGGCCTGTAGAGTCTCATACAGTTCCGTAGGGGCCTGTAGGTTTCCATAAGCGCCCGCAGAGGTCTGAAGGGGCCCGTACTGTTCCGTAAGGATCCATAGGGCTCCGTAGAGCTTCGAAGGTTCCCTAGAGGCCTGTAGAGTACCGCAGGAGCCAGTAGTGTTCTGTAGGGGCCCGTAGGGTTCCTTCCATAGGGGCTGGCAGTGTTCTGTAGGGGCCTCTAGGGTTGAGTAAGTACCCGCAGGAGTCTGTAGGAATCCGTGGGATTGTGTAAGGTTCTGGAGGGTTCTGCAGGGTTCCGTAGGGGCCCGTAGAGTTCCGTAGTGGCTGGTAAAGTTCCGTAGGGCCCTGTACCGTTCCGTAACTGCCTGCAAGGGTCTTTAGGCTTCCGTAGGGGCTGGTAGGGTTCCATAAAGTTCCGTGGGTTCCTGCAGAGTTCTGCAAGTGCCCGCAAGGGCCTGTAGGGGCCCACAGTGTTTCTGTCAGGTTCCGTAGAGTTCTGTAGGGGCCATAGGTTTCCGTAGTGGCTGGTAGTATTCCGTAGGGGTCTGTAGGGTTCCGTTGGCACCTGCAGTGTTCTGTAGGAGCCCATAGGGTTTTAGTGAGGTTCCGTTGTGTTGCTAAGGGTCTTGTAGAGTGCTGTCGGGTCCTGGAGTATTCTGTAGGGTTCCAGAGGGGCTCGTAGGGTTGCGTCAAAATCTGTAGGCTTCCCTAGGGGCCCGTGGAGTCCCGTAGATTTCCGTAGGGGCCTGTAGGGTTGTGTAAGTGCCCGCAGGGGTTGGTAGGAGCTTGTAGGGTGCCATAAGTTTCCAGAGAGTTGTGTTGGGTTCCGTAGGGGCCTGTGGTGTTCCCTAGGGGCCTGTAGAGTCTCGTACAGTTCCGTAGGGGCCTGTGGTGTTCCCTAAGGGCCTGTAGAGCCTCGTACAGTTCCGTAGGGTCCTGTAGGTTTCCATAAGCGCCCGCAGAGGTCTGAAGGGGCCCGTACTGTTCCGTAAGGATCCATAGGGCTCCGTAGAGCTTCGTAGGTTCCCTAGAGGCCTGTAGAGTACCGCAGGAGCCAGTAGTGTTCTGTAGGGGCCCGTAGGGTTCCTTCCATAGGGGCTGGCAGTGTTCCGTAGGGTCCTCTAGGGTTGAGTAAGTACCCGCAGGAGTCTGTAGGAATCCGTGGGATTGTGTAAGGTTCTGGAGGGTTCTGCAGGGTTCCGTAGGGGCCCGTAGAGTTCCGTAGTGGCTGGTAAAGTTCCGTAGGGCCCTGTACCATTCCGTAACTGCCTGCAAGGGTCTTTAGGCTTCCGTAGGGGCTGGTAGGGTTCCATAAAGTTCCGTGGGTTCCTGCAGAGTTCTGCAAGTGCCCGCAAGGGCCTGTAGGGGCCCACAGTGTTTCTGTCAGGTTCCGTAGAGTTCCGTAGGGGCCATAGGTTTCCGTAGTGGCTGGTAGTATTCCGTAGGGGCCTGTAGGGTTGTGTAAGTGCCCGCAGGGGTTGGTAGGAGCTTGTAGGGTGCCATAAGTTTCCAGAGGGTTGTGTTGGGTTCCGTAGGGGCCTGTGGTGTTCCCTAGGGGCCTGTAGAGTCTCATACAGTTCCGTAGGGGCCTGTAGGTTTCCATAAGCGCCCGCAGAGGTCTGAAGGGGCCCGTACTGTTCCGTAAGGATCCATAGGGCTCCGTAGAGCTTCGAAGGTTCCCTAGAGGCCTGTAGAGTACCGCAGGAGCCAGTAGTGTTCTGTAGGGGCCCGTAGGGTTCCTTCCATAGGGGCTGGCAGTGTTCTGTAGGGGCCTCTAGGGTTGAGTAAGTACCCGCAGGAGTCTGTAGGAATCCGTGGGATTGTGTAAGGTTCTGGAGGGTTCTGCAGGGTTCGGTAGGGGCCCGTAGAGTTCCGTAGTGGCTGGTAAAGTTCCGTAGGGCCCTGTACCGTTCCGTAACTGCCTGCAAGGGTCTTTAGGCTTCCGTAGGGGCTGGTAGGGTTCCATAAAGTTCCGTGGGTTCCTGCAGAGTTCTGCAAGTGCCCGCAAGGGCCTGTAGGGGCCCACAGTGTTTCTGTCAGGTTCCGTAGAGTTCTGTAGGGGCCATAGGTTTCCGTAGTGGCTGGTAGTATTCCGTAGGGGTCTGTAGGGTTCCGTTGGCACCTGCAGTGTTCTGTAGGAGCCCATAGGGTTTTAGTGAGGTTCCGTTGCGTTGCTAAGGGTCTTGTAGAGTGCTGTCGGGTCCTGGAGTATTCTGTAGGGTTCCAGAGGGGCTCGTAGGGTTGCGTCAAAATCTGTAGGCTTCCCTAGGGGCCCGTGGAGTCCCGTAGATTTCCGTAGGGGCCTGTAGGGTTGTGTAAGTGCCCGCAGGGGTTGGTAGGAGCTTGTAGGGTGCCATAAGTTTCCAGAGAGTTGTGTTGGGTTCCGTAGGGGCCTGTGGTGTTCCCTAGGGGCCTGTAGAGTCTCGTACAGTTCCGTAGGGGCCTGTGGTGTTCCCTAAGGGCCTGTAGAGCCTCGTACAGTTCCGTAGGGTCCTGTAGGTTTCCATAAGCGCCCGCAGAGGTCTGAAGGGGCCCGTACTGTTCCGTAAGGATCCATAGGGCTCCGTAGAGCTTCGTAGGTTCCCTAGAGGCCTGTAGAGTACCGCAGGAGCCAGTAGTGTTCTGTAGGGGCCCGTAGGGTTCCTTCCATAGGGGCTGGCAGTGTTCTGTAGGGGCCTCTAGGGTTGAGTAAGTACCTGCAGGAGTCTGTAGGAATCCGTGGGATTGTGTAAGGTTCTGGAGGGTTCTGCAGGGTTCCGTAGGGGCCCGTAGAGTTCCGTAGTGGCTGGTAAAGTTCCGTAGGGCCCTGTACCGTTCCGTAACTGCCTGCAAGGGTCTTTAGGCTTCCGTAGGGGCTGGTAGGGTTCCATAAAGTTCCGTGGGTTCCTGCAGAGTTCTGCAAGTGCCCGCAAGGGCCTGTAGGGGCCCACAGTGTTTCTGTCAGGTTCCGTAGAGTTCTGTAGGGGCCATAGGTTTCCGTAGTGGCTGGTAGTATTCCGTAGGGGTCTGTAGGGTTCCGTTGGCACCTGCAGTGTTCTGTAGGAGCCCATAGGGTTTTAGTGAGGTTCCGTTGCGTTGCTAAGGGTCTTGTAGAGTGCTGTCGGGTCCTGGAGTATTCTGTAGGGTTCCAGAGGGGCTCGTAGGGTTGCGTCAAAATCTGTAGGCTTCCCTAGGGGCCCGTGGAGTCCCGTAGATTTCCGTAGGGGCCTGTAGGGTTGTGTAAGTGCCCGCAGGGGTTGGTAGGAGCTTGTAGGGTGCCATAAGTTTCCAGAGAGTTGTGTTGGGTTCCGTAGGGGCCTGTGGTGTTCCCTAGGGGCCTGTAGAGTCTCGTACAGTTCCGTAGGGGCCTGTGGTGTTCCCTAAGGGCCTGTAGAGCCTCGTACAGTTCCGTAGGGTCCTGTAGGTTTCCATAAGCGCCCGCAGAGGTCTGAAGGGGCCCGTACTGTTCCGTAAGGATCCATAGGGCTCCGTAGAGCTTCGTAGGTTCCCTAGAGGCCTGTAGAGTACCGCAGGAGCCAGTAGTGTTCTGTAGGGGCCCGTAGGGTTCCTTCCATAGGGGCTGGCAGTGTTCTGTAGGGGCCTCTAGGGTTGAGTAAGTACCTGCAGGAGTCTGTAGGAATCCGTGGGATTGTGTAAGGTTCTGGAGGGTTCTGCAGGGTTCCGTAGGGGCCCGTAGAGTTCCGTAGTGGCTGGTAAAGTTCCGTAGGGCCCTGTACCGTTCCGTAACTGCCTGCAAGGGTCTTTAGGCTTCCGTAGGGGCTGGTAGGGTTCCATAAAGTTCCGTGGGTTCCTGCAGAGTTCTGCAAGTGCCCGCAAGGGCCTGTAGGGGCCCACAGTGTTTCTGTCAGGTTCCGTAGAGTTCTGTAGGGGCCATAGGTTTCCGTAGTGGCTGGTAGTATTCCGTAGGGGTCTGTAGGGTTCCGTTGGCACCTGCAGTGTTCTGTAGGAGCCCATAGGGTTTTAGTGAGGTTCCGTTGTGTTGCTAAGGGTCTTGTAGAGTGCTGTCGGGTCCTGGAGTATTCTGTAGGGTTCCAGAGGGGCTCGTAGGGTTGCGTCAAAATCTGTAGGCTTCCCTAGGGGCCCGTGGAGTCCCGTAGATTTCCGTAGGGGCCTGTAGGGTTGTGTAAGTGCCCGCAGGGGTTGGTAGGAGCTTGTAGGGTGCCATAAGTTTCCAGAGAGTTGTGTTGGGTTCCGTAGGGGCCTGTGGTGTTCCCTAGGGGCCTGTAGAGTCTCGTACAGTTCCGTAGGGGCCTGTGGTGTTCCCTAAGGGCCTGTAGAGCCTCGTACAGTTCCGTAGGGTCCTGTAGGTTTCCATAAGCGCCCGCAGAGGTTTGAAGGGGTCCGTACTGTTCCGTAAGGATCCATAGGGCTCCGTAGAGCTTCGTAGGTTCCCAGGAGGCCTGTAGAATACCGCAGGAGCCAGTAGTGTTCTGTAGGGGCCCGTAGGGTTCCTTCCATAGGGGCTGGCAGTGTTCCGTAGGGGCCTCTAGGGTTGAGTAAGTGCCCGCAGGAGTCTGTAGGAATCCGTGGGATTGTGTAAGGTTCTGGAGGGTTCTGCAGGGTTCCGTAGGGGCCCGTAGAGTTCCGTAGTGGCTGGTAAAGTTCCGTAGGGCCCTGTACCGTTCCGTAACTGCCTGCAAGGGTCTTTAGGCTTCCGTAGGGGCTGGTAGGGTTCCATAAAGTTCCGTGGGTTCCTGCAGAGTTCTGCAAGTGCCCGCAAGGGCCTGTAGGGGCCCCCAGTGTTTCTGTCAGGTTCCGTAGAGTTCCGTAGGGGCCATAGGTTTCCGTAGTGGCTGGTAGTATTCCGTAGGGGTCTGTAGGGTTCCGTTGGCACCTGCAGTGTTCTGTAGGAGCCCATAGGGTTTTAGTGAGGTTCCGTTGTGTTGCTAAGGGTCTTGTAGAGTGCTGTCGGGTCCTGGAGTATTCTGTAGGGTTCCAGAGGGGCTTGTAGGGTTCCGTCAAAATCTGTAGGATTTCCTAGGGGCCCAGAGAGTCCCGTAGATTTCCGTAGGGGCCTGTAGGGTTGTGTAAGTGCCGGCAGGGGTTGGTAGGAGCTTGTAGGGTGCCATAAGTTTCCAGAGGGTTGTGTAGGGTTCCGTAGGGGCCGGTGGTGTTCCCTAGGGGCCTGTAGAGTCTCGTACAGTTCCGTAGGGTCCTGTAGGTTTCCATAAGCGCCCGCAGAGGTCTGAAGGGGCCCGTACTGTTCCGTAAGGATCCATAGGGCTCCGTAGAGCTTCGTAGGTTCCCTAGAGGCCTGTAGAGTACCGCAGGAGCCAGTAGTGTTCTGTAGGGGCCCGTAGGGTTCCTTCCATAGGGGCTGGCAGTGTTCCGTAGGGTCCTCTAGGGTTGAGTAAGTACCCGCAGGAGTCTGTAGGAATCCGTGGGATTGTGTAAGGTTCTGGAGGGTTCTGCAGGGTTCCGTAGGGGCCCGTAGAGTTCCGTAGTGGCTGGTAAAGTTCCGTAGGGCCCTGTACCGTTCCGTAACTGCCTGCAAGGGTCTTTAGGCTTCCGTAGGGGCTGGTAGGGTTCCATAAAGTTCCGTGGGTTCCTGCAGAGTTCTGCAAGTGCCCGCAAGGGCCTGTAGGGGCCCACAGTGTTTCTGTCAGGTTCCGTAGAGTTCCGTAGGGGCCATAGGTTTCCGTAGTGGCTGGTAGTATTCCGTAGGGGCCTGTAGGGTTGTGTAAGTGCCCGCAGGGGTTGGTAGGAGCTTGTAGGGTGCCATAAGTTTCCAGAGAGTTGTGTTGGGTTCCGTAGGGGCCTGTGGTGTTCCCTAGGGGCCTGTAGAGTCTCGTACAGTTCCGTAGTGTCCTGTAGGTTTCCATAAGCGCCCGCAGAGGTTTGAAGGGGCCCGTACTGTTCCGTAAGGATCCATAGGGCTCCGTAGAGCTTCGTAGGTTCCCTAGAGGCCTGTAGAGTACCGCAGGAGCCAGTAGTGTTCTGTAGGGGCCCGTAGGGTTCCTTCCATAGGGGCTGGCAGTGTTCCGTAGGGGCCTCTAGGGTTGAGTAAGTACCCGCAGGAGTCTGTAGGAATCCGTGGGATTGTGTAAGGTTCTGGAGGGTTCTGCAGGGTTCCGTAGGGGCCCGTAGAGTTCCGTAGTGGCTGGTAAAGTTCTGTAGGGCCCTGTACCATTCCGTAACTGCCTGCAAGGGTCTTTAGGCTTCCGTAGGGGCTGGTAGGGTTCCATAAAGTTCCGTGGGTTCCTGCAGAGTTCTGCAAGTGCCCGCAAGGGCCTGTAGGGGCCCCCAGTGTTTCTGTCAGGTTCCGTAGAGTTCCGTAGGGGCCATAGGTTTCCGTAGTGGCTGGTAGTATTCCGTAGGGGTCTGTAGGGTTCCGTTGGCACCTGCAGTGTTCTGTAGGAGCCCATAGGGTTTTAGTGAGGTTCCGTTGTGTTGCTAAGGGTCTTGTAGAGTGCTGTCGGGTCCTGGAGTATTCTGTAGGGTTCCAGAGGGGCTTGTAGGGTTCCGTCAAAATCTGTAGGATTCCCTAGGGGCCCAGAGAGTCCCGTAGATTTCCGTAGGGGCCTGTAGGGTTGTGTAAGTGCCCGCAGGGGTTGGTAGGAGCTTGTAGGGTGCCATAAGTTTCCAGAGAGTTGTGTTGGGTTCCGTAGGGGCCTGTGGTGTTCCCTAGGGGCCTGTAGAGTCTCGTACAGTTCCGTAGGGGCCTGTGGTGTTCCCTAAGGGCCTGTAGAGCCTCGTACAGTTCCGTAGGGTCCTGTAGGTTTCCATAAGCGCCCGCAGAGGTCTGAAGGGGCCCGTACTGTTCCGTAAGGATCCATAGGGCTCCGTAGAGCTTCGTAGGTTCCCTAGAGGCCTGTAGAGTACCGCAGGAGCCAGTAGTGTTCTGTAGGGGCCCGTAGGGTTCCTTCCATAGGGGCTGGCAGTGTTCCGTAGGGGCCTCTAGGGTTGAGTAAGTACCCGCAGGAGTCTGTAGGAATCCGTGGGATTGTGTAAGGTTCTGGAGGGTTCTGCAGGGTTCCGTAGGGGCCCGTAGAGTTCCGTAGTGGCTGGTAAAGTTCCGTAGGGCCCTGTACCGTTCCGTAACTGCCTGCAAGGGTCTTTAGGCTTCCGTAGGGGCTGGTAGGGTTCCATAAAGTTCCGTGGGTTCCTGCAGAGTTCTGCAAGTGCCCGCAAGGGCCTGTAGGGGCCCCCAGTGTTTCTGTCAGGTTCCGTAGAGTTCCGTAGGGGCCATAGGTTTCCGTAGTGGCTGGTAGTATTCCGTAGGGGCCTGTAGGGTTGTGTAAGTGCCCGCAGGGGTTGGTAGGAGCTTGTAGGGTGCCATAAGTTTCCAGAGGGTTGTGTTGGGTTCCGTAGGGGCCTGTGGTGTTCCCTAGGGGCCTGTAGAGTCTCATACAGTTCCGTAGGGGCCTGTAGGTTTCCATAAGCGCCCGCAGAGGTCTGAAGGGGCCCGTACTGTTCCGTAAGGATCCATAGGGCTCCGTAGAGCTTCGAAGGTTCCCTAGAGGCCTGTAGAGTACCGCAGGAGCCAGTAGTGTTCTGTAGGGGCCCGTAGGGTTCCTTCCATAGGGGCTGGCAGTGTTCTGTAGGGGCCTCTAGGGTTGAGTAAGTACCCGCAGGAGTCTGTAGGAATCCGTGGGATTCTGTAAGGTTCTGGAGGGTTCTGCAGGGTTCCGTAGGGGCCCGTAGAGTTCCGTAGTGGCTGGTAAAGTTCCGTAGGGCCCTGTACCATTCCGTAACTGCCTGCAAGGGTCTTTAGGCTTCCGTAGGGGCTGGTAGGGTTCCATAAAGTTCCGTGGGTTCCTGCAGAGTTCTGCAAGTGCCCGCAAGGGCCTGTAGGGGCCCACAGTGTTTCTGTCAGGTTCCGTAGAGTTCCGTAGTGGCTGGTAAAGTTCCGTAGGGCCCTGTACCATTCCGTAACTGCCTGCAAGGGTCTTTAGGCTTCCGTAGGGGCTGGTAGGGTTCCATAAAGTTCCGTGGGTTCCTGCAGAGTTCTGCAAGTGCCCGCAAGGGCCTGTAGGGGCCCACAGTGTTTCTGTCAGGTTCCGTAGAGTTCTGTAGGGGCCATAGGTTTCCGTAGTGGCTGGTAGTATTCCGTAGGGGTCTGTAGGGTTCCGTTGGCACCTGCAGTGTTCTGTAGGAGCCCATAGGGTTTTAGTGAGGTTCCGTTGTGTTGCTAAGGGTCTTGTAGAGTGCTGTCGGGTCCTGGAGTATTCTGTAGGGTTCCAGAGGGGCTCGTAGGGTTGCGTCAAAATCTGTAGGCTTCCCTAGGGGCCCGTGGAGTCCCGTAGATTTCCGTAGGGGCCTGTAGCTTTGTGTAAGTGCCCGCAGGGGTTGGTAGGAGCTTGTAGGGTGCCATAAGTTTCCAGAGAGTTGTGTTGGGTTCCGTAGGGGCCTGTGGTGTTCCCTAGGGGCCTGTAGAGTCTCGTACAGTTCCGTAGGGGCCTGTGGTGTTCCCTAAGGGCCTGTAGAGCCTCGTACAGTTCCGTAGGGTCCTGTAGGTTTCCATAAGCGCCTGCAGAGGTCTGAAGGGGCCCGTACTGTTCCGTAAGGATCCATAGGGCTCCGTAGAGCTTCGTAGGTTCCCTAGAGGCCTGTAGAGTACCGCAGGAGCCAGTAGTGTTCTGTAGGGGCCCGTAGGGTTCCTTCCATAGGGGCTGGCAGTGTTCCGTAGGGGCCTCTAGGGTTGAGTAAGTACCCGCAGGAGTCTGTAGGAATCCGTGGCATTCTGTAAGGTTCTGGAGGGTTCTGCAGGGTTCCGTAGGGGCCCGTAGAGTTCCGTAGTGGCTGGTAAAGTTCCGTAGGGCCCTGTACCGTTCCGTAACTGCCTGCAAGGGTCTTTAGGCTTCCGTAGGGGCTGGTAGGGTTCCATAAAGTTCCGTGGGTTCCTGCAGAGTTCTGCAAGTGCCCGCAAGGGCCTGTAGGGGCCCCCAGTGTTTCTGTCAGGTTCCGTAGAGTTCCGTAGGGGCCATAGGTTTCCGTAGTGGCTGGTAGTATTCCGTAGGGGTCTGTAGGGTTCCGTTGGCACCTGCAGTGTTCTGTAGGAGCCCATAGGGTTTTAGTGAGGTTCCGTTGTGTTGCTAAGGGTCTTGTAGAGTGCTGTCGGGTCCTGGAGTATTCTGTAGGGTTCCAGAGGGGCTCGTAGGGTTGCGTCAAAATCTGTAGGCTTCCCTAGGGGCCCGTGGAGTCCCATAGATTTCCGTAGGGGCCTGTAGGGTTGTGTAAGTGCCCGCAGGGGTTGGTAGGAGCTTGTAGGGTGCCATAAGTTTCCAGAGGGTTGTGTAGGGTTCCGTAGGGGCCGGTGGTGTTCCCTAGGGGCCTGTAGAGTCTCGTACAGTTCCGTAGGGGCCTGTAGGTTTCCATAAGCGCCCGCAGAGGTCTGAAGGGGCCCGTACTGTTCCGTAAGGATCCATAGGGCTCCGTAGAGCTTCGTAGCTTCCCTAGAGGCCTGTAGAGTACCGCAGGAGCCAGTAGTGTTCTGTAGGGGCCCGTAGGGTTCCTTCCATAGGGGCTGGCAGTGTTCCGTAGGGTCCTCTAGGGTTGAGTAAGTACCCGCAGGAGTCTGTAGGAATCCGTGGGATTGTGTAAGGTTCTGGAGGGTTCTGCAGGGTTCCGTAGGGGCCCGTAGAGTTCCGTAGTGGCTGGTAAAGTTCCGTAGGGCCCTGTACCGTTCCGTAACTGCCTGCAAGGGTCTTTAGGCTTCCGTAGGGGCTGGTAGGGTTCCATAAAGTTCCGTGGGTTCCTGCAGAGTTCTGCAAGTGCCCGCAAGGGCCTGTAGGGGCCCCCAGTGTTTCTGTCAGGTTCCGTAGAGTTCCGTAGGGGCCATAGGTTTCCGTAGTGGCTGGTAGTATTCCGTAGGGGCCTGTAGGGTTGTGTAAGTGCCCGCAGGGGTTGGTAGGAGCTTGTAGGGTGCCATAAGTTTCCAGAGGGTTGTGTTGGGTTCCGTAGGGGCCTGTGGTGTTCCCTAGGGGCCTGTAGAGTCTCATACAGTTCCGTAGGGGCCTGTAGGTTTCCATAAGCGCCCGCAGAGGTCTGAAGGGGCCCGTACTGTTCCGTAAGGATCCATAGGGCTCCGTAGAGCTTCGAAGGTTCCCTAGAGGCCTGTAGAGTACCGCAGGAGCCAGTAGTGTTCTGTAGGGGCCCGTAGGGTTCCTTCCATAGGGGCTGGCAGTGTTCTGTAGGGGCCTCTAGGGTTGAGTAAGTACCCGCAGGAGTCTGTAGGAATCCGTGGGATTGTGTAAGGTTCTGGAGGGTTCTGCAGGGTTCCGTAGGGGCCCGTAGAGTTCCGTAGTGGCTGGTAAAGTTCCGTAGGGCCCTGTACCGTTCCGTAACTGCCTGCAAGGGTCTTTAGGCTTCCGTAGGGGCTGGTAGGGTTCCATAAAGTTCCGTGGGTTCCTGCAGAGTTCTGCAAGTGCCCGCAAGGGCCTGTAGGGGCCCACAGTGTTTCTGTCAGGTTCCGTAGAGTTCTGTAGGGGCCATAGGTTTCCGTAGTGGCTGGTAGTATTCCGTAGGGGTCTGTAGGGTTCCGTTGGCACCTGCAGTGTTCTGTAGGAGCCCATAGGGTTTTAGTGAGGTTCCGTTGTGTTGCTAAGGGTCTTGTAGAGTGCTGTCGGGTCCTGGAGTATTCTGTAGGGTTCCAGAGGGGCTCGTAGGGTTGCGTCAAAATCTGTAGGCTTCCCTAGGGGCCCGTGGAGTCCCGTAGATTTCCGTAGGGGCCTGTAGGGTTGTGTAAGTGCCCGCAGGGGTTGGTAGGAGCTTGTAGGGTGCCATAAGTTTCCAGAGGGTTGTGTAGGGTTCCGTAGGGGCCTGTGGTGTTCCCTAGGGGCCTGTAGAGTCTCGTACAGTTCCGTAGGGGCCTGTGGTGTTCCCTAAGGGCCTGTAGAGCCTCGTACAGTTCCGTAGGGTCCTGTAGGTTTCCATAAGCGCCCGCAGAGGTCTGAAGGGGCCCGTACTGTTCCGTAAGGATCCATAGGGCTCCGTAGAGCTTCGTAGGTTCCCTAGAGGCCTGTAGAGTACCGCAGGAGCCAGTAGTGTTCTGTAGGGGCCCGTAGGGTTCCTTCCATAGGGGCTGGCAGTGTTCCGTAGGGGCCTCTAGGGTTGAGTAAGTACCCGCAGGAGTCTGTAGGAATCCGTGGGATTGTGTAAGGTTCTGGAGGGTTCTGCAGGGTTCCGTAGGGGCCCGTAGAGTTCCGTAGTGGCTGGTAAAGTTCCGTAGGGCCCTGTACCGTTCCGTAACTGCCTGCAAGGGTCTTTAGGCTTCCGTAGGGGCTGGTAGGGTTCCATAAAGTTCCGTGGGTTCCTGCAGAGTTCTGCAAGTGCCCGCAAGGGCCTGTAGGGGCCCCCAGTGTTTCTGTCAGGTTCCGTAGAGTTCCGTAGGGGCCATAGGTTTCCGTAGTGGCTGGTAGTATTCCGTAGGGGCCTGTAGGGTTGTGTAAGTGCCCGCAGGGGTTGGTAGGAGCTTGTAGGGTGCCATAAGTTTCCAGAGGGTTGTGTTGGGTTCCGTAGGGGCCTGTGGTGTTCCCTAGGGGCCTGTAGAGTCTCATACAGTTCCGTAGGGGCCTGTAGGTTTCCATAAGCGCCCGCAGAGGTCTGAAGGGGCCCGTACTGTTCCGTAAGGATCCATAGGGCTCCGTAGAGCTTCGAAGGTTCCCTAGAGGCCTGTAGAGTACCGCAGGAGCCAGTAGTGTTCTGTAGGGGCCCGTAGGGTTCCTTCCATAGGGGCTGGCAGTGTTCTGTAGGGGCCTCTAGGGTTGAGTAAGTACCCGCAGGAGTCTGTAGGAATCCGTGGGATTCTGTAAGGTTCTGGAGGGTTCTGCAGGGTTCCGTAGGGGCCCGTAGAGTTCCGTAGTGGCTGGTAAAGTTCCGTAGGGCCCTGTACCGTTCCGTAACTGCCTGCAAGGGTCTTTAGGCTTCCGTAGGGGCTGGTAGGGTTCCATAAAGTTCCGTGGGTTCCTGCAGAGTTCTGCAAGTGCCCGCAAGGGCCTGTAGGGGCCCACAGTGTTTCTGTCAGGTTCCGTAGAGTTCTGTAGGGGCCATAGGTTTCCGTAGTGGCTGGTAGTATTCCGTAGGGGTCTGTAGGGTTCCGTTGGCACCTGCAGTGTTCTGTAGGAGCCCATAGGGTTTTAGTGAGGTTCCGTTGTGTTGCTAAGGGTCTTGTAGAGTGCTGTCGGGTCCTGGAGTATTCTGTAGGGTTCCAGAGGGGCTCGTAGGGTTGCGTCAAAATCTGTAGGCTTCCCTAGGGGCCCGTGGAGTCCCGTAGATTTCCGTAGGGGCCTGTAGGGTTGTGTAAGTGCCCGCAGGGGTTGGTAGGAGCTTGTAGGGTGCCATAAGTTTCCAGAGAGTTGTGTTGGGTTCCGTAGGGGCCTGTGGTGTTCCCTAGGGGCCTGTAGAGTCTCGTACAGTTCCGTAGGGGCCTGTGGTGTTCCCTAAGGGCCTGTAGAGCCTCGTACAGTTCCGTAGGGTCCTGTAGGTTTCCATAAGCGCCCGCAGAGGTTTGAAGGGGTCCGTACTGTTCCGTAAGGATCCATAGGGCTCCGTAGAGCTTCGTAGGTTCCCAGGAGGCCTGTAGAATACCGCAGGAGCCAGTAGTGTTCTGTAGGGGCCCGTAGGGTTCCTTCCATAGGGGCTGGCAGTGTTCCGTAGGGGCCTCTAGGGTTGAGTAAGTGCCCGCAGGAGTCTGTAGGAATCCGTGGGATTGTGTAAGGTTCTGGAGGGTTCTGCAGGGTTCCGTAGGGGCCCGTAGAGTTCCGTAGTGGCTGGTAAAGTTCCGTAGGGCCCTGTACCGTTCCGTAACTGCCTGCAAGGGTCTTTAGGCTTCCGTAGGGGCTGGTAGGGTTCCATAAAGTTCCGTGGGTTCCTGCAGAGTTCTGCAAGTGCCCGCAAGGGCCTGTAGGGGCCCCCAGTGTTTCTGTCAGGTTCCGTAGAGTTCCGTAGGGGCCATAGGTTTCCGTAGTGGCTGGTAGTATTCCGTAGGGGTCTGTAGGGTTCCGTTGGCACCTGCAGTGTTCTGTAGGAGCCCATAGGGTTTTAGTGAGGTTCCGTTGTGTTGCTAAGGGTCTTGTAGAGTGCTGTCGGGTCCTGGAGTATTCTGTAGGGTTCCAGAGGGGCTTGTAGGGTTCCGTCAAAATCTGTAGGATTCCCTAGGGGCCCAGAGAGTCCCGTAGATTTCCGTAGGGGCCTGTAGGGTTGTGTAAGTGCCGGCAGGGGTTGGTAGGAGCTTGTAGGGTGCCATAAGTTTCCAGAGGGTTGTGTAGGGTTCCGTAGGGGCCGGTGGTGTTCCCTAGGGGCCTGTAGAGTCTCGTACAGTTCCGTAGGGTCCTGTAGGTTTCCATAAGCGCCCGCAGAGGTCTGAAGGGGCCCGTACTGTTCCGTAAGGATCCATAGGGCTCCGTAGAGCTTCGAAGGTTCCCTAGAGGCCTGTAGAGTACCGCAGGAGCCAGTAGTGTTCTGTAGGGGCCCGTAGGGTTCCTTCCATAGGGGCTGGCAGTGTTCCGTAGGGGCCTCTAGGGTTGAGTAAGTACCCGCAGGAGTCTGTAGGAATCCGTGGGATTGTGTAAGGTTCTGGAGGGTTCTGCAGGGTTCCGTAGGGGCCCGTAGAGTTCCGTAGTGGCTGGTAAAGTTCCGTAGGGCCCTGTACCGTTCCGTAACTGCCTGCAAGGGTCTTTAGGCTTCCGTAGGGGCTGGTAGGGTTCCATAAAGTTCCGTGGGTTCCTGCAGAGTTCTGCAAGTGCCCGCAAGGGCCTGTAGGGGCCCACAGTGTTTCTGTCAGGTTCCGTAGAGTTCCGTAGGGGCCATAGGTTTCCGTAGTGGCTGGTAGTATTCCGTAGGGGCCTGTAGGGTTGTGTAAGTGCCCGCAGGGGTTGGTAGGAGCTTGTAGGGTGCCATAAGTTTCCAGAGGGTTGTGTTGGGTTCCGTAGGGGCCTGTGGTGTTCCCTAGGGGCCTGTAGAGTCTCATACAGTTCCGTAGGGGCCTGTAGGTTTCCATAAGCGCCCGCAGAGGTCTGAAGGGGCCCGTACTGTTCCGTAAGGATCCATAGGGCTCCGTAGAGCTTCGAAGGTTCCCTAGAGGCCTGTAGAGTACCGCAGGAGCCAGTAGTGTTCTGTAGGGGCCCGTAGGGTTCCTTCCATAGGGGCTGGCAGTGTTCTGTAGGGGCCTCTAGGGTTGAGTAAGTACCCGCAGGAGTCTGTAGGAATCCGTGGGATTGTGTAAGGTTCTGGAGGGTTCTGCAGGGTTCCGTAGGGGCCCGTAGAGTTCCGTAGTGGCTGGTAAAGTTCCGTAGGGCCCTGTACCGTTCCGTAACTGCCTGCAAGGGTCTTTAGGCTTCCGTAGGGGCTGGTAGGGTTCCATAAAGTTCCGTGGGTTCCTGCAGAGTTCTGCAAGTGCCCGCAAGGGCCTGTAGGGGCCCACAGTGTTTCTGTCAGGTTCCGTAGAGTTCTGTAGGGGCCATAGGTTTCCGTAGTGGCTGGTAGTATTCCGTAGGGGTCTGTAGGGTTCCGTTGGCACCTGCAGTGTTCTGTAGGAGCCCATAGGGTTTTAGTGAGGTTCCGTTGTGTTGCTAAGGGTCTTGTAGAGTGCTGTCGGGTCCTGGAGTATTCTGTAGGGTTCCAGAGGGGCTCGTAGGGTTGCGTCAAAATCTGTAGGCTTCCCTAGGGGCCCGTGGAGTCCCGTAGATTTCCGTAGGGGCCTGTAGGGTTGTGTAAGTGCCCGCAGGGGTTGGTAGGAGCTTGTAGGGTGCCATAAGTTTCCAGAGAGTTGTGTTGGGTTCCGTAGGGGCCTGTGGTGTTCCCTAGGGGCCTGTAGAGTCTCGTACAGTTCCGTAGGGGCCTGTGGTGTTCCCTAAGGGCCTGTAGAGCCTCGTACAGTTCCGTAGGGTCCTGTAGGTTTCCATAAGCGCCCGCAGAGGTCTGAAGGGGCCCGTACTGTTCCGTAAGGATCCATAGGGCTCCGTAGAGCTTCGTAGGTTCCCTAGAGGCCTGTAGAGTACCGCAGGAGCCAGTAGTGTTCTGTAGGGGCCCGTAGGGTTCCTTCCATAGGGGCTGGCAGTGTTCCGTAGGGTCCTCTAGGGTTGAGTAAGTACCCGCAGGAGTCTGTAGGAATCCGTGGGATTGTGTAAGGTTCTGGAGGGTTCTGCAGGGTTCCGTAGGGGCCCGTAGAGTTCCGTAGTGGCTGGTAAAGTTCCGTAGGGCCCTGTACCATTCCGTAACTGCCTGCAAGGGTCTTTAGGCTTCCGTAGGGGCTGGTAGGGTTCCATAAAGTTCCGTGGGTTCCTGCAGAGTTCTGCAAGTGCCCGCAAGGGCCTGTAGGGGCCCACAGTGTTTCTGTCAGGTTCCGTAGAGTTCCGTAGGGGCCATAGGTTTCCGTAGTGGCTGGTAGTATTCCGTAGGGGCCTGTAGGGTTGTGTAAGTGCCCGCAGGGGTTGGTAGGAGCTTGTAGGGTGCCATAAGTTTCCAGAGGGTTGTGTTGGGTTCCGTAGGGGCCTGTGGTGTTCCCTAGGGGCCTGTAGAGTCTCATACAGTTCCGTAGGGGCCTGTAGGTTTCCATAAGCGCCCGCAGAGGTCTGAAGGGGCCCGTACTGTTCCGTAAGGATCCATAGGGCTCCGTAGAGCTTCGAAGGTTCCCTAGAGGCCTGTAGAGTACCGCAGGAGCCAGTAGTGTTCTGTAGGGGCCCGTAGGGTTCCTTCCATAGGGGCTGGCAGTGTTCTGTAGGGGCCTCTAGGGTTGAGTAAGTACCCGCAGGAGTCTGTAGGAATCCGTGGGATTGTGTAAGGTTCTGGAGGGTTCTGCAGGGTTCGGTAGGGGCCCGTAGAGTTCCGTAGTGGCTGGTAAAGTTCCGTAGGGCCCTGTACCGTTCCGTAACTGCCTGCAAGGGTCTTTAGGCTTCCGTAGGGGCTGGTAGGGTTCCATAAAGTTCCGTGGGTTCCTGCAGAGTTCTGCAAGTGCCCGCAAGGGCCTGTAGGGGCCCACAGTGTTTCTGTCAGGTTCCGTAGAGTTCTGTAGGGGCCATAGGTTTCCGTAGTGGCTGGTAGTATTCCGTAGGGGTCTGTAGGGTTCCGTTGGCACCTGCAGTGTTCTGTAGGAGCCCATAGGGTTTTAGTGAGGTTCCGTTGCGTTGCTAAGGGTCTTGTAGAGTGCTGTCGGGTCCTGGAGTATTCTGTAGGGTTCCAGAGGGGCTCGTAGGGTTGCGTCAAAATCTGTAGGCTTCCCTAGGGGCCCGTGGAGTCCCGTAGATTTCCGTAGGGGCCTGTAGGGTTGTGTAAGTGCCCGCAGGGGTTGGTAGGAGCTTGTAGGGTGCCATAAGTTTCCAGAGAGTTGTGTTGGGTTCCGTAGGGGCCTGTGGTGTTCCCTAGGGGCCTGTAGAGTCTCGTACAGTTCCGTAGGGGCCTGTGGTGTTCCCTAAGGGCCTGTAGAGCCTCGTACAGTTCCGTAGGGTCCTGTAGGTTTCCATAAGCGCCCGCAGAGGTCTGAAGGGGCCCGTACTGTTCCGTAAGGATCCATAGGGCTCCGTAGAGCTTCGTAGGTTCCCTAGAGGCCTGTAGAGTACCGCAGGAGCCAGTAGTGTTCTGTAGGGGCCCGTAGGGTTCCTTCCATAGGGGCTGGCAGTGTTCTGTAGGGGCCTCTAGGGTTGAGTAAGTACCTGCAGGAGTCTGTAGGAATCCGTGGGATTGTGTAAGGTTCTGGAGGGTTCTGCAGGGTTCCGTAGGGGCCCGTAGAGTTCCGTAGTGGCTGGTAAAGTTCCGTAGGGCCCTGTACCGTTCCGTAACTGCCTGCAAGGGTCTTTAGGCTTCCGTAGGGGCTGGTAGGGTTCCATAAAGTTCCGTGGGTTCCTGCAGAGTTCTGCAAGTGCCCGCAAGGGCCTGTAGGGGCCCACAGTGTTTCTGTCAGGTTCCGTAGAGTTCTGTAGGGGCCATAGGTTTCCGTAGTGGCTGGTAGTATTCCGTAGGGGTCTGTAGGGTTCCGTTGGCACCTGCAGTGTTCTGTAGGAGCCCATAGGGTTTTAGTGAGGTTCCGTTGCGTTGCTAAGGGTCTTGTAGAGTGCTGTCGGGTCCTGGAGTATTCTGTAGGGTTCCAGAGGGGCTCGTAGGGTTGCGTCAAAATCTGTAGGCTTCCCTAGGGGCCCGTGGAGTCCCGTAGATTTCCGTAGGGGCCTGTAGGGTTGTGTAAGTGCCCGCAGGGGTTGGTAGGAGCTTGTAGGGTGCCATAAGTTTCCAGAGAGTTGTGTTGGGTTCCGTAGGGGCCTGTGGTGTTCCCTAGGGGCCTGTAGAGTCTCGTACAGTTCCGTAGGGGCCTGTGGTGTTCCCTAAGGGCCTGTAGAGCCTCGTACAGTTCCGTAGGGTCCTGTAGGTTTCCATAAGCGCCCGCAGAGGTCTGAAGGGGCCCGTACTGTTCCGTAAGGATCCATAGGGCTCCGTAGAGCTTCGTAGGTTCCCTAGAGGCCTGTAGAGTACCGCAGGAGCCAGTAGTGTTCTGTAGGGGCCCGTAGGGTTCCTTCCATAGGGGCTGGCAGTGTTCTGTAGGGGCCTCTAGGGTTGAGTAAGTACCTGCAGGAGTCTGTAGGAATCCGTGGGATTGTGTAAGGTTCTGGAGGGTTCTGCAGGGTTCCGTAGGGGCCCGTAGAGTTCCGTAGTGGCTGGTAAAGTTCCGTAGGGCCCTGTACCGTTCCGTAACTGCCTGCAAGGGTCTTTAGGCTTCCGTAGGGGCTGGTAGGGTTCCATAAAGTTCCGTGGGTTCCTGCAGAGTTCTGCAAGTGCCCGCAAGGGCCTGTAGGGGCCCACAGTGTTTCTGTCAGGTTCTGTAGAGTTCTGTAGGGGCCATAGGTTTCCGTAGTGGCTGGTAGTATTCCGTAGGGGTCTGTAGGGTTCCGTTGGCACCTGCAGTGTTCTGTAGGAGCCCATAGGGTTTTAGTGAGGTTCCGTTGTGTTGCTAAGGGTCTTGTAGAGTGCTGTCGGGTCCTGGAGTATTCTGTAGGGTTCCAGAGGGGCTCGTAGGGTTGCGTCAAAATCTGTAGGATTCCCTAGGGGCCCAGAGAGTCCCGTAGATTTCCGTAGGGGCCTGTAGGGTTGTGTAAGTGCCCGCAGGGTTTGGTAGGAGCTTGTAGAGTGCCATAAGTTTCCAGAGGGTTGTGTAGGGTTCCGTAGGGGCCTGTGGTGTTCCCTAGGGGCCTGTAGAGTCTCGTACAGTTCCGTAGGGTCCTGTAGGTTTCCATAAGCGCCCGCAGAGGTTTGAAGGGGCCCGTACTGTTCCGTAAGGATCCATAGGGCTCCGTGGAGCTTCGTAGGTTCCCTAGAGGCCTGTAGAATACCGCAGGAGCCAGTAGTGTTCTGTAGGGGCGGTTGGGGTTCCTTCCATAGGGGCTGGCAGTGTTCCGTAGGGGCCTCTAGGGTTGAGTAAGTGCCCGCAGGAGTCTGTAGGAATCCGTGGGATTCTGTAAGGTTCTGGAGGGTTCTGCAGGGTTCCGTAGGGGCCCGTAGAGTTCCGTAGTGGCTGTTAAAGTTCCGTAGGGCCCTGTACCGTTCCGTAACTGCCTGCAAGGGTCTTTAGGCTTCCGTAGGGGCTGGTAGGGTTCCATAAAGTTCCGTGGGTTCCTGCAGAGTTCTGCAAGTGCCCGCAAGGGCCTGTAGGGGCCCACAGTGTTTCTGTCAGGTTCCGTAGAGTTCCGTAGGGGCCATAGGTTTCCGTAGTGGCTGGTAGTATTCCGTAGGGGCCTGTAGGCTTGTGTAAGTGCCCGCAGGGGTTGGTAGGAGCTTGTAGGGTGCCATAAGTTTCCAGAGAGTTGTGTTGGGTTCCGTAGGGGCCTGTGGTGTTCCCTAGGGGCCTGTAGAGTCTCGTACAGTTCCGTAGGGGCCTGTGGTGTTCCCTAAGGGCCTGTAGAGCCTCGTACAGTTCCGTAGGGTCCTGTAGGTTTCCATAAGCGCCCGCAGAGGTTTGAAGGGGCCCGTACTGTTCCGTAAGGATCCATAGGGCTCCGTAGAGCTTCGTAGGTTCCCAGGAGGCCTGTAGAATACCGCAGGAGCCAGTAGTGTTCTGTAGGGGCCCGTAGGGTTCCTTCCATAGGGGCTGGCAGTGTTCCGTAGGGGCCTCTAGGGTTGAGTAAGTACCTGCAGGAGTCTGTAGGAATCCGTGGGATTGTGTAAGGTTCTGGAGGGTTCTGCAGGGTTCCGTAGGGGCCCGTAGAGTTCCGTAGTGGCTGGTAAAGTTCCGTAGGGCCCTGTACCGTTCCGTAACTGCCTGCAAGGGTCTTTAGGCTTCCGTAGGGGCTGGTAGGGTTCCATAAAGTTCCGTGGGTTCCTGCAGAGTTCTGGAAGTGCCCGCAAGGGCCTGTAGGGGCCCCCAGTGTTTCTGTCAGGTTCCGTAGAGTTCCGTAGGGGCCATAGGTTTCCGTAGTGGCTGGTAGTATTCCGTAGGGGTCTGTAGGGTTCCGTTGGCACCTGCAGTGTTCTGTAGGAGCCCATAGGGTTTTAGTGAGGTTCCGTTGTGTTGCTAAGGGTCTTGTAGAGTGCTGTCGGGTCCTGGAGTATTCTGTAGGGTTCCAGAGGGGCTCGTAGGGTTGCGTCAAAATCTGTAGGCTTCCCTAGGGGCCCGTGGAGTCCCGTAGATTTCCGTAGGGGCCTGTAGGGTTGTGTAAGTGCCCGCAGGGTTTGGTAGGAGCTTGTAGGGTGCCATAAGTTTCCGGAGGGTTGTGTAGGGTTCCGTAGGGGCCTGTGGTGTTCCCTAGGGGCCTGTAGAGTCTCGTACAGTTCCGTAGGGTCCTGTAGGTTTCCATAAGCGCCCGCAGAGGTTTGAAGGGGCCCGTACTGTTCCGTAAGGATCCATAGGGCTCCGTGGAGCTTCGTAGGTTCCCTAGAGGCCTGTAGAATACCGCAGGAGCCAGTAGTGTTCTGTAGGGGCCCGTGGGGTTCCTTCCATAGGGGCTGGCAGTGTTCCGTAGGGGCCTCTAGGGTTGAGTAAGTGCCCGCAGGAGTCTGTAGGAATCCGTGGGATTCTGTAAGGTTCTGGAGGGTTCTGCAGGGTTCCGTAGGGGCCCGTAGAGTTCCGTAGTGGCTGGTAAAGTTCCGTAGGGCCCTGTACCGTTCCGTAACTGCCTGCAAGGGTCTTTAGGCTTCCGTAGGGGCTGGTAGGGTTCCATAAAGTTCCGTGGGTTCCTGCAGAGTTCTGCAAGTGCCCGCAAGGGCCTGTAGGGGCCCCCAGTGTTTCTGTCAGGTTCCGTAGAGTTCCGTAGGGGCCATAGGTTTCCGTAGTGGCTGGTAGTATTCCGTAGGGGTCTGTAGGGTTCCGTTGGCACCTGCAGTGTTCTGTAGGAGCCCATAGGGTTTTAGTGAGGTTCCGTTGTGTTGCTAAGGGTCTTGTAGAGTGCTGTCGGGTCCTGGAGTATTCTGTAGGGTTCCAGAGGGGCTCGTAGGGTTGCGTCAAAATCTGTAGGCTTCCCTAGGGGCCCGTGGAGTCCCGTAGATTTCCGTAGGGGCCTGTAGGGTTGTGTAAGTGCCCGCAGGGTTTGGTAGGAGCTTGTAGGGTGCCATAAGTTTCCAGAGGGTTGTGTAGGGTTCCGTAGGGGCCTGTGGTGTTCCCTAGGGGCCTGTAGAGTCTCGTACAGTTCCGTAGGGTCCTGTAGGTTTCCATAAGCGCCCGCAGAGGTTTGAAGGGGCCCGTACAGTTCCGTAAGGATCCATAGGGCTCCGTAGAGCTTCGTAGGTTCCCTAGAGGCCTGTAGAATACCGCAGGAGCCAGTAGTGTTCTGTAGGGGCCCGTGGGGTTCCTTCCATAGGGGCTGGCAGTGTTCTGTAGGGGCCTCTAGGGTTGAGTAAGTGCCCGCAGGAGTCTGTAGGAATCCGTGGGATTCTGTAAGGTTCTGGAGGGTTCTGCAGGGTTCCGTAGGGGCCCGTAGAGTTCCGTAGTGGCTGGTAAAGTTCCGTAGGGCCCTGTACCGTTCCGTAACTGCCTGCAAGGGTCTTTAGGCTTCCGTAGGGGCTGGTAGGGTTCCATAAAGTTCCGTGGGTTCCTGCAGAGTTCTGCAAGTGCCCGCAAGGGCCTGTAGGGGCCCACAGTGTTTCTGTCAGGTTCCGTAGAGTTCCGTAGGGGCCATAGGTTTCCGTAGTGGCTGGTAGTATTCCGTAGGGGCCTGTAGGGTTCCGTGTGCACCTGCAGTGTTCTGTAGGAGCCCATAGGGTTTTAGTGAGGTTCCGTTGTGTTGCTAAGGGTCTTGTAGAGTGCTGTCGGGTCCTGGAGTATTCTGTAGGGTTCCAGAGGGGCTTGTAGGGTTCCGTCAAAATCTGTAGGATTCCCTAGGGGCCCAGAGAGTCCCGTAGATTTCCGTAGGGGCCTGTAGGGTTGTGTAAGTGCCCGCAGGGGTTGGTAGGAGCTTGTAGGGTGCCATAAGTTTCCGGAGGGTTGTGTAGGGTTCCGTAGGGGCCTGTGGTGTTCCCTAGGGGCCTGTAGAGTCTCATACAGTTCCGTAGGGTCCTGTAGGTTTCCATAAGCGCCCGCAGAGGTCTGAAGGGGCCCGTACTGTTCCGTAAGGATCCATAGGGCTCCGTAGAGCTTCGTAGGTTCCCTAGAGGCCTGTAGAGTACCGCAGGAGCCAGTAGTGTTCTGTAGGGGCCCGTAGGGTTCCTTCCATAGGGGCTGGCAGTGTTCCGTAGGGGCCTCTAGGGTTGAGTAAGTGCCCGCAGGAGTCTGTAGGAATCCGTGGGATTCTGTAAGGTTCTGGAGGGTTCTGCAGGGTTCCGTAGGGGCCCGTAGAGTTCCGTAGTGGCTGTTAAAGTTCCGTAGGGCCCTGTACCGTTCCGTAACTGCCTGCAAGGGTCTTTAGGCTTCCGTAGGGGCTGGTAGGGTTCCATAAAGTTCCGTGGGTTCCTGCAGAGTTCTGCAAGTGCCCGCAAGGGCCTGTAGGGGCCCACAGTGTTTCTGTCAGGTTCTGTAGAGTTCTGTAGGGGCCATAGGTTTCCGTAGTGGCTGGTAGTATTCCGTAGGGGTCTGTAGGGTTCCGTTGGCACCTGCAGTGTTCTGTAGGAGCCCATAGGGTTTTAGTGAGGTTCCGTTGTGTTGCTAAGGGTCTTGTAGAGTGCTGTCGGGTCCTGGAGTATTCTGTAGGGTTCCAGAGGGGCTCGTAGGGTTGCGTCAAAATCTGTAGGCTTCCCTAGGGGCCCGTGGAGTCCCGTAGATTTCCGTAGGGGCCTGTAGGGTTGTGTAAGTGCCCGCAGGGTTTGGTAGGAGCTTGTAGAGTGCCATAAGTTTCCAGAGGGTTGTGTAGGGTTCCGTAGGGGCCTGTGGTGTTCCCTAGGGGCCTGTAGAGTCTCGTACAGTTCCGTAGGGTCCTGTAGGTTTCCATAAGCGCCCGCAGAGGTTTGAAGGGGCCCGTACTGTTCCGTAAGGATCCATAGGGCTCCGTGGAGCTTCGTAGGTTCCCTAGAGGCCTGTAGAATACCGCAGGAGCCAGTAGTGTTCTGTAGGGGCCCGTGGGGTTCCTTCCATAGGGGCTGGCAGTGTTCCGTAGGGGCCTCTAGGGTTGAGTAAGTGCCCGCAGGAGTCTGTAGGAATCCGTGGGATTCTGTAAGGTTCTGGAGGGTTCTGCAGGGTTCCGTAGGGGCCCGTAGAGTTCCGTAGTGGCTGTTAAAGTTCCGTAGGGCCCTGTACCGTTCCGTAACTGCCTGCAAGGGTCTTTAGGCTTCCGTAGGGGCTGGTAGGGTTCCATAAAGTTCCGTGGGTTCCTGCAGAGTTCTGCAAGTGCCCGCAAGGGCCTGTAGGGGCCCACAGTGTTTCTGTCAGGTTCCGTAGAGTTCCGTAGGGGCCATAGGTTTCCGTAGTGGCTGGTAGTATTCCGTAGGGGCCTGTAGGGTTGTGTAAGTGCCCGCAGGGGTTGGTAGGAGCTTGTAGGGTGCCATAAGTTTCCAGAGAGTTGTGTTGGGTTCCGTAGGGGCCTGTGGTGTTCCCTAGGGGCCTGTAGAGTCTCGTACAGTTCCGTAGGGGCCTGTGGTGTTCCCTAAGGGCCTGTAGAGCCTCGTACAGTTCCGTAGGGTCCTGTAGGTTTCCATAAGCGCCCGCAGAGGTTTGAAGGGGCCCGTACTGTTCCGTAAGGATCCATAGGGCTCCGTAGAGCTTCGTAGGTTCCCAGGAGGCCTGTAGAATACCGCAGGAGCCAGTAGTGTTCTGTAGGGGCCCGTAGGGTTCCTTCCATAGGGGCTGGCAGTGTTCCGTAGGGGCCTCTAGGGTTGAGTAAGTACCTGCAGGAGTCTGTAGGAATCCGTGGGATTGTGTAAGGTTCTGGAGGGTTCTGCAGGGTTCCGTAGGGGCCCGTAGAGTTCCGTAGTGGCTGGTAAAGTTCCGTAGGGCCCTGTACCGTTCCGTAACTGCCTGCAAGGGTCTTTAGGCTTCCGTAGGGGCTGGTAGGGTTCCATAAAGTTCCGTGGGTTCCTGCAGAGTTCTGCAAGTGCCCGCAAGGGCCTGTAGGGGCCCCCAGTGTTTCTGTCAGGTTCCGTAGAGTTCCGTAGGGGCCATAGGTTTCCGTAGTGGCTGGTAGTATTCCGTAGGGGTCTGTAGGGTTCCGTTGGCACCTGCAGTGTTCTGTAGGAGCCCATAGGGTTTTAGTGAGGTTCCGTTGTGTTGCTAAGGGTCTTGTAGAGTGCTGTCGGGTCCTGGAGTATTCTGTAGGGTTCCAGAGGGGCTCGTAGGGTTGCGTCAAAATCTGTAGGCTTCCCTAGGGGCCCGTGGAGTCCCGTAGATTTCCGTAGGGGCCTGTAGGGTTGTGTAAGTGCCCGCAGGGTTTGGTAGGAGCTTGTAGGGTGCCATAAGTTTCCAGAGGGTTGTGTAGGGTTCCGTAGGGGCCTGTGGTGTTCCCTAGGGGCCTGTAGAGTCTCGTACAGTTCCGTAGGGTCCTGTAGGTTTCCATAAGCGCCCGCAGAGGTTTGAAGGGGCCCGTACAGTTCCGTAAGGATCCATAGGGCTCCGTAGAGCTTCGTAGGTTCCCTAGAGGCCTGTAGAATACCGCAGGAGCCAGTAGTGTTCTGTAGGGGCCCGTGGGGTTCCTTCCATAGGGGCTGGCAGTGTTCTGTAGGGGCCTCTAGGGTTGAGTAAGTGCCCGCAGGAGTCTGTAGGAATCCGTGGGATTCTGTAAGGTTCTGGAGGGTTCTGCAGGGTTCCGTAGGGGCCCGTAGAGTTCCGTAGTGGCTGGTAAAGTTCCGTAGGGCCCTGTACCGTTCCGTAACTGCCTGCAAGGGTCTTTAGGCTTCCGTAGGGGCTGGTAGGGTTCCATAAAGTTCCGTGGGTTCCTGCAGAGTTCTGCAAGTGCCCGCAAGGGCCTGTAGGGGCCCACAGTGTTTCTGTCAGGTTCCGTAGAGTTCCGTAGGGGCCATAGGTTTCCGTAGTGGCTGGTAGTATTCCGTAGGGGCCTGTAGGGTTCCGTGTGCACCTGCAGTGTTCTGTAGGAGCCCATAGGGTTTTAGTGAGGTTCCGTTGTGTTGCTAAGGGTCTTGTAGAGTGCTGTCGGGTCCTGGAGTATTCTGTAGGGTTCCAGAGGGGCTTGTAGGGTTCCGTCAAAATCTGTAGGATTCCCTAGGGGCCCAGAGAGTCCCGTAGATTTCCGTAGGGGCCTGTAGGGTTGTGTAAGTGCCCGCAGGGGTTGGTAGGAGCTTGTAGGGTGCCATAAGTTTCCAGAGGGTTGTGTAGGGTTCCGTAGGGGCCGGTGGTGTTCCCTAGGGGCCTGTAGAGTCTCATACAGTTCCGTAGGGTCCTGTAGGTTTCCATAAGCGCCCGCAGAGGTCTGAAGGGGCCCGTACTGTTCCGTAAGGATCCATAGGGCTCCGTAGAGCTTCGTAGGTTCCCTAGAGGCCTGTAGAGTACCGCAGGAGCCAGTAGTGTTCTGTAGGGGCCCGTAGGGTTCCTTCCATAGGGGCTGGCAGTGTTCCGTAGGGGCCTCTAGGGTTGAGTAAGTGCCCGCAGGAGTCTGTAGGAATCCGTGGGATTCTGTAAGGTTCTGGAGGGTTCTGCAGGGTTCCGTAGGGGCCCGTAGAGTTCCGTAGTGGCTGTTAAAGTTCCGTAGGGCCCTGTACCGTTCCGTAACTGCCTGCAAGGGTCTTTAGGCTTCCGTAGGGGCTGGTAGGGTTCCATAAAGTTCCGTGGGTTCCTGCAGAGTTCTGCAAGTGCCCGCAAGGGCCTGTAGGGGCCCACAGTGTTTCTGTCAGGTTCCGTAGAGTTCCGTAGGGGCCATAGGTTTCCGTAGTGGCTGGTAGTATTCCGTAGGGGCCTGTAGGCTTGTGTAAGTGCCCGCAGGGGTTGGTAGGAGCTTGTAGGGTGCCATAAGTTTCCAGAGAGTTGTGTTGGGTTCCGTAGGGGCCTGTGGTGTTCCCTAGGGGCCTGTAGAGTCTCGTACAGTTCCGTAGGGGCCTGTGGTGTTCCCTAAGGGCCTGTAGAGCCTCGTACAGTTCCGTAGGGTCGTGTAGGTTTCCATAAGCGCCCGCAGAGGTTTGAAGGGGCCCGTACTGTTCCGTAAGGATCCATAGGGCTCCGTAGAGCTTCGTAGGTTCCCAGGAGGCCTGTAGAATACCGCAGGAGCCAGTAGTGTTCTGTAGGGGCCCGTAGGGTTCCTTCCATAGGGGCTGGCAGTGTTCCGTAGGGGCCTCTAGGGTTGAGTAAGTGCCCGCAGGAGTCTGTAGGAATCCGTGGGATTCTGTAAGGTTCTGGAGGGTTCTGCAGGGTTCCCTAGGGGCCCGTAGAGTTCCGTAGTGGCTGGTAAAGTTCCGTAGGGCCCTGTACCGTTCCGTAACTGCCTGCAAGGGTCTTTAGGCTTCCGTAGGGGCTGGTAGGGTTCCATAAAGTTCCGTGGGTTCCTGCAGAGTTCTGCAAGTGCCCGCAAGGGCCTGTAGGGGCCCCCAGTGTTTCTGTCAGGTTCCGTAGAGTTCCGTAGGGGCCATAGGTTTCCGTAGTGGCTGGTAGTATTCCGTAGGGGCCTGTAGGGTTGTGTAAGTGCCCGCAGGGGTTGGTAGGAGCTTGTAGGGTGCCATAAGTTTCCGGAGGGTTGTGTAGGGTTCCGTAGGGGCCTGTGGTGTTCCCTAGGGGCCTGTAGAGTCTCGTACAGTTCCGTAGGGGCCTGTGGTGTTCCCTAAGGGCCTGTAGAGCCTCGTACAGTTCCGTAGGGTCCTGTAGGTTTCCATAAGCGCCCGCAGAGGTTTGAAGGGGCCCGTACTGTTCCGTAAGGATCCATAGGGCTCCGTAGAGCTTCGTAGGTTCCCTAGAGGCCTGTAGAGTACCGCAGGAGCCAGTAGTGTTCTGTAGGGGCCCGTAGGGTTCCTTCCATAGGGGCTGGCAGTGTTCCGTAGGGTCCTCTAGGGTTGAGTAAGTACCCGCAGGAGTCTGTAGGAATCCGTGGGATTGTGTAAGGTTCTGGAGGGTTCTGCGGGGTTCCGTAGGGGCCCGTAGAGTTCCGTAGTGGCTGGTAAAGTTCCGTAGGGCCCTGTACCGTTCCGTAACTGCCTGCAAGGGTCTTTAGGCTTCCGTAGGGGCTGGTAGGGTTCCATAAAGTTCCGTGGGTTCCTGCAGAGTTCTGGAAGTGCCCGCAAGGGCCTGTAGGGGCCCCCAGTGTTTCTGTCAGGTTCCGTAGAGTTCCGTAGGGGCCATAGGTTTCCGTAGTGGCTGGTAGTATTCCGTAGGGGTCTGTAGGGTTCCGTTGGCACCTGCAGTGTTCTGTAGGAGCCCATAGGGTTTTAGTGAGGTTCCGTTGTGTTGCTAAGGGTCTTGTAGAGTGCTGTCGGGTCCTGGAGTATTCTGTAGGGTTCCAGAGGGGCTCGTAGGGTTGCGTCAAAATCTGTAGGCTTCCCTAGGGGCCCGTGGAGTCCCGTAGATTTCCGTAGGGGCCTGTAGGGTTGTGTAAGTGCCCGCAGGGTTTGGTAGGAGCTTGTAGGGTGCCATAAGTTTCCGGAGGGTTGTGTAGGGTTCCGTAGGGGCCTGTGGTGTTCCCTAGGGGCCTGTAGAGTCTCGTACAGTTCCGTAGGGTCCTGTAGGTTTCCATAAGCGCCCGCAGAGGTTTGAAGGGGCCCGTACTGTTCCGTAAGGATCCATAGGGCTCCGTGGAGCTTCGTAGGTTCCCTAGAGGCCTGTAGAATACCGCAGGAGCCAGTAGTGTTCTGTAGGGGCCCGTGGGGTTCCTTCCATAGGGGCTGGCAGTGTTCCGTAGGGGCCTCTAGGGTTGAGTAAGTGCCCGCAGGAGTCTGTAGGAATCCGTGGGATTCTGTAAGGTTCTGGAGGGTTCTGCAGGGTTCCGTAGGGGCCCGTAGAGTTCCGTAGTGGCTGGTAAAGTTCCGTAGGGCCCTGTACCGTTCCGTAACTGCCTGCAAGGGTCTTTAGGCTTCCGTAGGGGCTGGTAGGGTTCCATAAAGTTCCGTGGGTTCCTGCAGAGTTCTGCAAGTGCCCGCAAGGGCCTGTAGGGGCCCCCAGTGTTTCTGTCAGGTTCCGTAGAGTTCCGTAGGGGCCATAGGTTTCCGTAGTGGCTGGTAGTATTCCGTAGGGGTCTGTAGGGTTCCGTTGGCACCTGCAGTGTTCTGTAGGAGCCCATAGGGTTTTAGTGAGGTTCCGTTGTGTTGCTAAGGGTCTTGTAGAGTGCTGTCGGGTCCTGGAGTATTCTGTAGGGTTCCAGAGGGGCTCGTAGGGTTGCGTCAAAATCTGTAGGCTTCCCTAGGGGCCCGTGGAGTCCCGTAGATTTCCGTAGGGGCCTGTAGGGTTGTGTAAGTGCCCGCAGGGTTTGGTAGGAGCTTGTAGGGTGCCATAAGTTTCCAGAGGGTTGTGTAGGGTTCCGTAGGGGCCTGTGGTGTTCCCTAGGGGCCTGTAGAGTCTCGTACAGTTCCGTAGGGTCCTGTAGGTTTCCATAAGCGCCCGCAGAGGTTTGAAGGGGCCCGTACAGTTCCGTAAGGATCCATAGGGCTCCGTAGAGCTTCGTAGGTTCCCTAGAGGCCTGTAGAATACCGCAGGAGCCAGTAGTGTTCTGTAGGGGCCCGTGGGGTTCCTTCCATAGGGGCTGGCAGTGTTCTGTAGGGGCCTCTAGGGTTGAGTAAGTGCCCGCAGGAGTCTGTAGGAATCCGTGGGATTCTGTAAGGTTCTGGAGGGTTCTGCAGGGTTCCGTAGGGGCCCGTAGAGTTCCGTAGTGGCTGGTAAAGTTCCGTAGGGCCCTGTACCGTTCCGTAACTGCCTGCAAGGGTCTTTAGGCTTCCGTAGGGGCTGGTAGGGTTCCATAAAGTTCCGTGGGTTCCTGCAGAGTTCTGCAAGTGCCCGCAAGGGCCTGTAGGGGCCCACAGTGTTTCTGTCAGGTTCCGTAGAGTTCCGTAGGGGCCATAGGTTTCCGTAGTGGCTGGTAGTATTCCGTAGGGGCCTGTAGGGTTCCGTGTGCACCTGCAGTGTTCTGTAGGAGCCCATAGGGTTTTAGTGAGGTTCCGTTGTGTTGCTAAGGGTCTTGTAGAGTGCTGTCGGGTCCTGGAGTATTCTGTAGGGTTCCAGAGGGGCTTGTAGGGTTCCGTCAAAATCTGTAGGATTCCCTAGGGGCCCAGAGAGTCCCGTAGATTTCCGTAGGGGCCTGTAGGGTTGTGTAAGTGCCCGCAGGGGTTGGTAGGAGCTTGTAGGGTGCCATAAGTTTCCGGAGGGTTGTGTAGGGTTCCGTAGGGGCCTGTGGTGTTCCCTAGGGGCCTGTAGAGTCTCATACAGTTCCGTAGGGTCCTGTAGGTTTCCATAAGCGCCCGCAGAGGTCTGAAGGGGCCCGTACTGTTCCGTAAGGATCCATAGGGCTCCGTAGAGCTTCGTAGGTTCCCTAGAGGCCTGTAGAGTACCGCAGGAGCCAGTAGTGTTCTGTAGGGGCCCGTAGGGTTCCTTCCATAGGGGCTGGCAGTGTTCCGTAGGGGCCTCTAGGGTTGAGTAAGTGCCCGCAGGAGTCTGTAGGAATCCGTGGGATTCTGTAAGGTTCTGGAGGGTTCTGCAGGGTTCCGTAGGGGCCCGTAGAGTTCCGTAGTGGCTGTTAAAGTTCCGTAGGGCCCTGTACCGTTCCGTAACTGCCTGCAAGGGTCTTTAGGCTTCCGTAGGGGCTGGTAGGGTTCCATAAAGTTCCGTGGGTTCCTGCAGAGTTCTGCAAGTGCCCGCAAGGGCCTGTAGGGGCCCACAGTGTTTCTGTCAGGTTCTGTAGAGTTCTGTAGGGGCCATAGGTTTCCGTAGTGGCTGGTAGTATTCCGTAGGGGTCTGTAGGGTTCCGTTGGCACCTGCAGTGTTCTGTAGGAGCCCATAGGGTTTTAGTGAGGTTCCGTTGTGTTGCTAAGGGTCTTGTAGAGTGCTGTCGGGTCCTGGAGTATTCTGTAGGGTTCCAGAGGGGCTCGTAGGGTTGCGTCAAAATCTGTAGGCTTCCCTAGGGGCCCGTGGAGTCCCGTAGATTTCCGTAGGGGCCTGTAGGGTTGTGTAAGTGCCCGCAGGGTTTGGTAGGAGCTTGTAGAGTGCCATAAGTTTCCAGAGGGTTGTGTAGGGTTCCGTAGGGGCCTGTGGTGTTCCCTAGGGGCCTGTAGAGTCTCGTACAGTTCCGTAGGGTCCTGTAGGTTTCCATAAGCGCCCGCAGAGGTTTGAAGGGGCCCGTACTGTTCCGTAAGGATCCATAGGGCTCCGTGGAGCTTCGTAGGTTCCCTAGAGGCCTGTAGAATACCGCAGGAGCCAGTAGTGTTCTGTAGGGGCCCGTGGGGTTCCTTCCATAGGGGCTGGCAGTGTTCCGTAGGGGCCTCTAGGGTTGAGTAAGTGCCCGCAGGAGTCTGTAGGAATCCGTGGGATTCTGTAAGGTTCTGGAGGGTTCTGCAGGGTTCCGTAGGGGCCCGTAGAGTTCCGTAGTGGCTGTTAAAGTTCCGTAGGGCCCTGTACCGTTCCGTAACTGCCTGCAAGGGTCTTTAGGCTTCCGTAGGGGCTGGTAGGGTTCCATAAAGTTCCGTGGGTTCCTGCAGAGTTCTGCAAGTGCCCGCAAGGGCCTGTAGGGGCCCACAGTGTTTCTGTCAGGTTCCGTAGAGTTCCGTAGGGGCCATAGGTTTCCGTAGTGGCTGGTAGTATTCCGTAGGGGCCTGTAGGGTTGTGTAAGTGCCCGCAGGGGTTGGTAGGAGCTTGTAGGGTGCCATAAGTTTCCAGAGAGTTGTGTTGGGTTCCGTAGGGGCCTGTGGTGTTCCCTAGGGGCCTGTAGAGTCTCGTACAGTTCCGTAGGGGCCTGTGGTGTTCCCTAAGGGCCTGTAGAGCCTCGTACAGTTCCGTAGGGTCCTGTAGGTTTCCATAAGCGCCCGCAGAGGTTTGAAGGGGCCCGTACTGTTCCGTAAGGATCCATAGGGCTCCGTAGAGCTTCGTAGGTTCCCAGGAGGCCTGTAGAATACCGCAGGAGCCAGTAGTGTTCTGTAGGGGCCCGTAGGGTTCCTTCCATAGGGGCTGGCAGTGTTCCGTAGGGGCCTCTAGGGTTGAGTAAGTACCTGCAGGAGTCTGTAGGAATCCGTGGGATTGTGTAAGGTTCTGGAGGGTTCTGCAGGGTTCCGTAGGGGCCCGTAGAGTTCCATAGTGGCTGGTAAAGTTCCGTAGGGCCCTGTACCGTTCCGTAACTGCCTGCAAGGGTCTTTAGGCTTCCGTAGGGGCTGGTAGGGTTCCATAAAGTTCCGTGGGTTCCTGCAGAGTTCTGCAAGTGCCCGCAAGGGCCTGTAGGGGCCCCCAGTGTTTCTGTCAGGTTCCGTAGAGTTCCGTAGGGGCCATAGGTTTCCGTAGTGGCTGGTAGTATTCCGTAGGGGTCTGTAGGGTTCCGTTGGCACCTGCAGTGTTCTGTAGGAGCCCATAGGGTTTTAGTGAGGTTCCGTTGTGTTGCTAAGGGTCTTGTAGAGTGCTGTCGGGTCCTGGAGTATTCTGTAGGGTTCCAGAGGGGCTCGTAGGGTTGCGTCAAAATCTGTAGGCTTCCCTAGGGGCCCGTGGAGTCCCGTAGATTTCCGTAGGGGCCTGTAGGGTTGTGTAAGTGCCCGCAGGGTTTGGTAGGAGCTTGTAGGGTGCCATAAGTTTCCAGAGGGTTGTGTAGGGTTCCGTAGGGGCCTGTGGTGTTCCCTAGGGGCCTGTAGAGTCTCGTACAGTTCCGTAGGGTCCTGTAGGTTTCCATAAGCGCCCGCAGAGGTTTGAAGGGGCCCGTACAGTTCCGTAAGGATCCATAGGGCTCCGTAGAGCTTCGTAGGTTCCCTAGAGGCCTGTAGAATACCGCAGGAGCCAGTAGTGTTCTGTAGGGGCCCGTGGGGTTCCTTCCATAGGGGCTGGCAGTGTTCTGTAGGGGCCTCTAGGGTTGAGTAAGTGCCCGCAGGAGTCTGTAGGAATCCGTGGGATTCTGTAAGGTTCTGGAGGGTTCTGCAGGGTTCCGTAGGGGCCCGTAGAGTTCCGTAGTGGCTGGTAAAGTTCCGTAGGGCCCTGTACCGTTCCGTAACTGCCTGCAAGGGTCTTTAGGCTTCCGTAGGGGCTGGTAGGGTTCCATAAAGTTCCGTGGGTTCCTGCAGAGTTCTGCAAGTGCCCGCAAGGGCCTGTAGGGGCCCACAGTGTTTCTGTCAGGTTCCGTAGAGTTCCGTAGGGGCCATAGGTTTCCGTAGTGGCTGGTAGTATTCCGTAGGGGCCTGTAGGGTTCCGTGTGCACCTGCAGTGTTCTGTAGGAGCCCATAGGGTTTTAGTGAGGTTCCGTTGTGTTGCTAAGGGTCTTGTAGAGTGCTGTCGGGTCCTGGAGTATTCTGTAGGGTTCCAGAGGGGCTTGTAGGGTTCCGTCAAAATCTGTAGGATTCCCTAGGGGCCCAGAGAGTCCCGTAGATTTCCGTAGGGGCCTGTAGGGTTGTGTAAGTGCCCGCAGGGGTTGGTAGGAGCTTGTAGGGTGCCATAAGTTTCCAGAGGGTTGTGTAGGGTTCCGTAGGGGCCGGTGGTGTTCCCTAGGGGCCTGTAGAGTCTCATACAGTTCCGTAGGGTCCTGTAGGTTTCCATAAGCGCCCGCAGAGGTCTGAAGGGGCCCGTACTGTTCCGTAAGGATCCATAGGGCTCCGTAGAGCTTCGTAGGTTCCCTAGAGGCCTGTAGAGTACCGCAGGAGCCAGTAGTGTTCTGTAGGGGCCCGTAGGGTTCCTTCCATAGGGGCTGGCAGTGTTCCGTAGGGGCCTCTAGGGTTGAGTAAGTGCCCGCAGGAGTCTGTAGGAATCCGTGGGATTCTGTAAGGTTCTGGAGGGTTCTGCAGGGTTCCGTAGGGGCCCGTAGAGTTCCGTAGTGGCTGTTAAAGTTCCGTAGGGCCCTGTACCGTTCCGTAACTGCCTGCAAGGGTCTTTAGGCTTCCGTAGGGGCTGGTAGGGTTCCATAAAGTTCCGTGGGTTCCTGCAGAGTTCTGCAAGTGCCCGCAAGGGCCTGTAGGGGCCCACAGTGTTTCTGTCAGGTTCCGTAGAGTTCCGTAGGGGCCATAGGTTTCCGTAGTGGCTGGTAGTATTCCGTAGGGGCCTGTAGGCTTGTGTAAGTGCCCGCAGGGGTTGGTAGGAGCTTGTAGGGTGCCATAAGTTTCCAGAGAGTTGTGTTGGGTTCCGTAGGGGCCTGTGGTGTTCCCTAGGGGCCTGTAGAGTCTCGTACAGTTCCGTAGGGGCCTGTGGTGTTCCCTAAGGGCCTGTAGAGCCTCGTACAGTTCCGTAGGGTCGTGTAGGTTTCCATAAGCGCCCGCAGAGGTTTGAAGGGGCCCGTACTGTTCCGTAAGGATCCATAGGGCTCCGTAGAGCTTCGTAGGTTCCCAGGAGGCCTGTAGAATACCGCAGGAGCCAGTAGTGTTCTGTAGGGGCCCGTAGGGTTCCTTCCATAGGGGCTGGCAGTGTTCCGTAGGGGCCTCTAGGGTTGAGTAAGTGCCCGCAGGAGTCTGTAGGAATCCGTGGGATTCTGTAAGGTTCTGGAGGGTTCTGCAGGGTTCCCTAGGGGCCCGTAGAGTTCCGTAGTGGCTGGTAAAGTTCCGTAGGGCCCTGTACCGTTCCGTAACTGCCTGCAAGGGTCTTTAGGCTTCCGTAGGGGCTGGTAGGGTTCCATAAAGTTCCGTGGGTTCCTGCAGAGTTCTGCAAGTGCCCGCAAGGGCCTGTAGGGGCCCCCAGTGTTTCTGTCAGGTTCCGTAGAGTTCCGTAGGGGCCATAGGTTTCCGTAGTGGCTGGTAGTATTCCGTAGGGGCCTGTAGGGTTGTGTAAGTGCCCGCAGGGGTTGGTAGGAGCTTGTAGGGTGCCATAAGTTTCCGGAGGGTTGTGTAGGGTTCCGTAGGGGCCTGTGGTGTTCCCTAGGGGCCTGTAGAGTCTCGTACAGTTCCGTAGTGTCCTGTAGGTTTCCATAAGCGCCCGCAGAGGTTTGAAGGGGCCCGTACTGTTCCGTAAGGATCCATAGGGCTCTGTAGAGCTTCGTAGGTTCCCTAGAGGCCTGTAGAGTACCGCAGGAGCCAGTAGTGTTCTGTAGGGGCCCGTAGGGTTCCTTCCATAGGGGCTGGCAGTGTTCCGTAGGGGCCTCTAGGGTTGAGTAAGTACCTGCAGGAGTCTGTAGGAATCCGTGGGATTGTGTAAGGTTCTGGAGGGTTCTGCAGGGTTCCGTAGGGGCCCGTAGAGTTCCGTAGTGGCTGGTAAAGTTCCGTAGGGCCCTGTACCGTTCCGTAACTGCCTGCAAGGGTCTTTAGGCTTCCGTAGGGGCTGGTAGGGTTCCATAAAGTTCCGTGGGTTCCTGCAGAGTTCTGCAAGTGCCCGCAAGGGCCTGTAGGGGCCCACAGTGTTTCTGTCAGGTTCCGTAGAGTTCCGTAGGGGCCATAGGTTTCCGTAGTGGCTGGTAGTATTCCGTAGGGGCCTGTAGGCTTGTGTAAGTGCCCGCAGGGGTTGGTAGGAGCTTGTAGGGTGCCATAAGTTTCCAGAGAGTTGTGTTGGGTTCCGTAGGGGCCTGTGGTGTTCCCTAGGGGCCTGTAGAGTCTCGTACAGTTCCGTAGGGGCCTGTGGTGTTCCCTAAGGGCCTGTAGAGCCTCGTACAGTTCCGTAGGGTCGTGTAGGTTTCCATAAGCGCCCGCAGAGGTTTGAAGGGGCCCGTACTGTTCCGTAAGGATCCATAGGGCTCCGTAGAGCTTCGTAGGTTCCCAGGAGGCCTGTAGAATACCGCAGGAGCCAGTAGTGTTCTGTAGGGGCCCGTAGGGTTCCTTCCATAGGGGCTGGCAGTGTTCCGTAGGGGCCTCTAGGGTTGAGTAAGTGCCCGCAGGAGTCTGTAGGAATCCGTGGGATTCTGTAAGGTTCTGGAGGGTTCTGCAGGGTTCCCTAGGGGCCCGTAGAGTTCCGTAGTGGCTGGTAAAGTTCCGTAGGGCCCTGTACCGTTCCGTAACTGCCTGCAAGGGTCTTTAGGCTTCCGTAGGGGCTGGTAGGGTTCCATAAAGTTCCGTGGGTTCCTGCAGAGTTCTGCAAGTGCCCGCAAGGGCCTGTAGGGGCCCCCAGTGTTTCTGTCAGGTTCCGTAGAGTTCCGTAGGGGCCATAGGTTTCCGTAGTGGCTGGTAGTATTCCGTAGGGGCCTGTAGGGTTGTGTAAGTGCCCGCAGGGGTTGGTAGGAGCTTGTAGGGTGCCATAAGTTTCCGGAGGGTTGTGTAGGGTTCCGTAGGGGCCTGTGGTGTTCCCTAGGGGCCTGTAGAGTCTCGTACAGTTCCGTAGGGGCCTGTGGTGTTCCCTAAGGGCCTGTAGAGCCTCGTACAGTTCCGTAGGGTCCTGTAGGTTTCCATAAGCGCCCGCAGAGGTTTGAAGGGGCCCGTACTGTTCCGTAAGGATCCATAGGGCTCCGTAGAGCTTCGTAGGTTCCCTAGAGGCCTGTAGAGTACCGCAGGAGCCAGTAGTGTTCTGTAGGGGCCCGTAGGGTTCCTTCCATAGGGGCTGGCAGTGTTCCGTAGGGTCCTCTAGGGTTGAGTAAGTACCCGCAGGAGTCTGTAGGAATCCGTGGGATTGTGTAAGGTTCTGGAGGGTTCTGCGGGGTTCCGTAGGGGCCCGTAGAGTTCCGTAGTGGCTGGTAAAGTTCCGTAGGGCCCTGTACCGTTCCGTAACTGCCTGCAAGGGTCTTTAGGCTTCCGTAGGGGCTGGTAGGGTTCCATAAAGTTCCGTGGGTTCCTGCAGAGTTCTGGAAGTGCCCGCAAGGGCCTGTAGGGGCCCCCAGTGTTTCTGTCAGGTTCCGTAGAGTTCCGTAGGGGCCATAGGTTTCCGTAGTGGCTGGTAGTATTCCGTAGGGGTCTGTAGGGTTCCGTTGGCACCTGCAGTGTTCTGTAGGAGCCCATAGGGTTTTAGTGAGGTTCCGTTGTGTTGCTAAGGGTCTTGTAGAGTGCTGTCGGGTCCTGGAGTATTCTGTAGGGTTCCAGAGGGGCTCGTAGGGTTGCGTCAAAATCTGTAGGCTTCCCTAGGGGCCCGTGGAGTCCCGTAGATTTCCGTAGGGGCCTGTAGGGTTGTGTAAGTGCCCGCAGGGTTTGGTAGGAGCTTGTAGGGTGCCATAAGTTTCCGGAGGGTTGTGTAGGGTTCCGTAGGGGCCTGTGGTGTTCCCTAGGGGCCTGTAGAGTCTCGTACAGTTCCGTAGGGTCCTGTAGGTTTCCATAAGCGCCCGCAGAGGTTTGAAGGGGCCCGTACTGTTCCGTAAGGATCCATAGGGCTCCGTGGAGCTTCGTAGGTTCCCTAGAGGCCTGTAGAATACCGCAGGAGCCAGTAGTGTTCTGTAGGGGCCCGTGGGGTTCCTTCCATAGGGGCTGGCAGTGTTCCGTAGGGGCCTCTAGGGTTGAGTAAGTGCCCGCAGGAGTCTGTAGGAATCCGTGGGATTCTGTAAGGTTCTGGAGGGTTCTGCAGGGTTCCGTAGGGGCCCGTAGAGTTCCGTAGTGGCTGGTAAAGTTCCGTAGGGCCCTGTACCGTTCCGTAACTGCCTGCAAGGGTCTTTAGGCTTCCGTAGGGGCTGGTAGGGTTCCATAAAGTTCCGTGGGTTCCTGCAGAGTTCTGCAAGTGCCCGCAAGGGCCTGTAGGGGCCCCCAGTGTTTCTGTCAGGTTCCGTAGAGTTCCGTAGGGGCCATAGGTTTCCGTAGTGGCTGGTAGTATTCCGTAGGGGTCTGTAGGGTTCCGTTGGCACCTGCAGTGTTCTGTAGGAGCCCATAGGGTTTTAGTGAGGTTCCGTTGTGTTGCTAAGGGTCTTGTAGAGTGCTGTCGGGTCCTGGAGTATTCTGTAGGGTTCCAGAGGGGCTCGTAGGGTTGCGTCAAAATCTGTAGGCTTCCCTAGGGGCCCGTGGAGTCCCGTAGATTTCCGTAGGGGCCTGTAGGGTTGTGTAAGTGCCCGCAGGGTTTGGTAGGAGCTTGTAGGGTGCCATAAGTTTCCAGAGGGTTGTGTAGGGTTCCGTAGGGGCCTGTGGTGTTCCCTAGGGGCCTGTAGAGTCTCGTACAGTTCCGTAGGGTCCTGTAGGTTTCCATAAGCGCCCGCAGAGGTTTGAAGGGGCCCGTACAGTTCCGTAAGGATCCATAGGGCTCCGTAGAGCTTCGTAGGTTCCCTAGAGGCCTGTAGAATACCGCAGGAGCCAGTAGTGTTCTGTAGGGGCCCGTGGGGTTCCTTCCATAGGGGCTGGCAGTGTTCTGTAGGGGCCTCTAGGGTTGAGTAAGTGCCCGCAGGAGTCTGTAGGAATCCGTGGGATTCTGTAAGGTTCTGGAGGGTTCTGCAGGGTTCCGTAGGGGCCCGTAGAGTTCCGTAGTGGCTGGTAAAGTTCCGTAGGGCCCTGTACCGTTCCGTAACTGCCTGCAAGGGTCTTTAGGCTTCCGTAGGGGCTGGTAGGGTTCCATAAAGTTCCGTGGGTTCCTGCAGAGTTCTGCAAGTGCCCGCAAGGGCCTGTAGGGGCCCACAGTGTTTCTGTCAGGTTCCGTAGAGTTCCGTAGGGGCCATAGGTTTCCGTAGTGGCTGGTAGTATTCCGTAGGGGCCTGTAGGGTTCCGTGTGCACCTGCAGTGTTCTGTAGGAGCCCATAGGGTTTTAGTGAGGTTCCGTTGTGTTGCTAAGGGTCTTGTAGAGTGCTGTCGGGTCCTGGAGTATTCTGTAGGGTTCCAGAGGGGCTTGTAGGGTTCCGTCAAAATCTGTAGGATTCCCTAGGGGCCCAGAGAGTCCCGTAGATTTCCGTAGGGGCCTGTAGGGTTGTGTAAGTGCCCGCAGGGGTTGGTAGGAGCTTGTAGGGTGCCATAAGTTTCCGGAGGGTTGTGTAGGGTTCCGTAGGGGCCTGTGGTGTTCCCTAGGGGCCTGTAGAGTCTCATACAGTTCCGTAGGGTCCTGTAGGTTTCCATAAGCGCCCGCAGAGGTCTGAAGGGGCCCGTACTGTTCCGTAAGGATCCATAGGGCTCCGTAGAGCTTCGTAGGTTCCCTAGAGGCCTGTAGAGTACCGCAGGAGCCAGTAGTGTTCTGTAGGGGCCCGTAGGGTTCCTTCCATAGGGGCTGGCAGTGTTCCGTAGGGGCCTCTAGGGTTGAGTAAGTGCCCGCAGGAGTCTGTAGGAATCCGTGGGATTCTGTAAGGTTCTGGAGGGTTCTGCAGGGTTCCGTAGGGGCCCGTAGAGTTCCGTAGTGGCTGTTAAAGTTCCGTAGGGCCCTGTACCGTTCCGTAACTGCCTGCAAGGGTCTTTAGGCTTCCGTAGGGGCTGGTAGGGTTCCATAAAGTTCCGTGGGTTCCTGCAGAGTTCTGCAAGTGCCCGCAAGGGCCTGTAGGGGCCCACAGTGTTTCTGTCAGGTTCTGTAGAGTTCTGTAGGGGCCATAGGTTTCCGTAGTGGCTGGTAGTATTCCGTAGGGGTCTGTAGGGTTCCGTTGGCACCTGCAGTGTTCTGTAGGAGCCCATAGGGTTTTAGTGAGGTTCCGTTGTGTTGCTAAGGGTCTTGTAGAGTGCTGTCGGGTCCTGGAGTATTCTGTAGGGTTCCAGAGGGGCTCGTAGGGTTGCGTCAAAATCTGTAGGCTTCCCTAGGGGCCCGTGGAGTCCCGTAGATTTCCGTAGGGGCCTGTAGGGTTGTGTAAGTGCCCGCAGGGTTTGGTAGGAGCTTGTAGAGTGCCATAAGTTTCCAGAGGGTTGTGTAGGGTTCCGTAGGGGCCTGTGGTGTTCCCTAGGGGCCTGTAGAGTCTCGTACAGTTCCGTAGGGTCCTGTAGGTTTCCATAAGCGCCCGCAGAGGTTTGAAGGGGCCCGTACTGTTCCGTAAGGATCCATAGGGCTCCGTGGAGCTTCGTAGGTTCCCTAGAGGCCTGTAGAATACCGCAGGAGCCAGTAGTGTTCTGTAGGGGCCCGTGGGGTTCCTTCCATAGGGGCTGGCAGTGTTCCGTAGGGGCCTCTAGGGTTGAGTAAGTGCCCGCAGGAGTCTGTAGGAATCCGTGGGATTCTGTAAGGTTCTGGAGGGTTCTGCAGGGTTCCGTAGGGGCCCGTAGAGTTCCGTAGTGGCTGTTAAAGTTCCGTAGGGCCCTGTACCGTTCCGTAACTGCCTGCAAGGGTCTTTAGGCTTCCGTAGGGGCTGGTAGGGTTCCATAAAGTTCCGTGGGTTCCTGCAGAGTTCTGCAAGTGCCCGCAAGGGCCTGTAGGGGCCCACAGTGTTTCTGTCAGGTTCCGTAGAGTTCCGTAGGGGCCATAGGTTTCCGTAGTGGCTGGTAGTATTCCGTAGGGGCCTGTAGGGTTGTGTAAGTGCCCGCAGGGGTTGGTAGGAGCTTGTAGGGTGCCATAAGTTTCCAGAGAGTTGTGTTGGGTTCCGTAGGGGCCTGTGGTGTTCCCTAGGGGCCTGTAGAGTCTCGTACAGTTCCGTAGGGGCCTGTGGTGTTCCCTAAGGGCCTGTAGAGCCTCGTACAGTTCCGTAGGGTCCTGTAGGTTTCCATAAGCGCCCGCAGAGGTTTGAAGGGGCCCGTACTGTTCCGTAAGGATCCATAGGGCTCCGTAGAGCTTCGTAGGTTCCCAGGAGGCCTGTAGAATACCGCAGGAGCCAGTAGTGTTCTGTAGGGGCCCGTAGGGTTCCTTCCATAGGGGCTGGCAGTGTTCCGTAGGGGCCTCTAGGGTTGAGTAAGTACCTGCAGGAGTCTGTAGGAATCCGTGGGATTGTGTAAGGTTCTGGAGGGTTCTGCAGGGTTCCGTAGGGGCCCGTAGAGTTCCATAGTGGCTGGTAAAGTTCCGTAGGGCCCTGTACCGTTCCGTAACTGCCTGCAAGGGTCTTTAGGCTTCCGTAGGGGCTGGTAGGGTTCCATAAAGTTCCGTGGGTTCCTGCAGAGTTCTGCAAGTGCCCGCAAGGGCCTGTAGGGGCCCCCAGTGTTTCTGTCAGGTTCCGTAGAGTTCCGTAGGGGCCATAGGTTTCCGTAGTGGCTGGTAGTATTCCGTAGGGGTCTGTAGGGTTCCGTTGGCACCTGCAGTGTTCTGTAGGAGCCCATAGGGTTTTAGTGAGGTTCCGTTGTGTTGCTAAGGGTCTTGTAGAGTGCTGTCGGGTCCTGGAGTATTCTGTAGGGTTCCAGAGGGGCTCGTAGGGTTGCGTCAAAATCTGTAGGCTTCCCTAGGGGCCCGTGGAGTCCCGTAGATTTCCGTAGGGGCCTGTAGGGTTGTGTAAGTGCCCGCAGGGTTTGGTAGGAGCTTGTAGGGTGCCATAAGTTTCCAGAGGGTTGTGTAGGGTTCCGTAGGGGCCTGTGGTGTTCCCTAGGGGCCTGTAGAGTCTCGTACAGTTCCGTAGGGTCCTGTAGGTTTCCATAAGCGCCCGCAGAGGTTTGAAGGGGCCCGTACAGTTCCGTAAGGATCCATAGGGCTCCGTAGAGCTTCGTAGGTTCCCTAGAGGCCTGTAGAATACCGCAGGAGCCAGTAGTGTTCTGTAGGGGCCCGTGGGGTTCCTTCCATAGGGGCTGGCAGTGTTCTGTAGGGGCCTCTAGGGTTGAGTAAGTGCCCGCAGGAGTCTGTAGGAATCCGTGGGATTCTGTAAGGTTCTGGAGGGTTCTGCAGGGTTCCGTAGGGGCCCGTAGAGTTCCGTAGTGGCTGGTAAAGTTCCGTAGGGCCCTGTACCGTTCCGTAACTGCCTGCAAGGGTCTTTAGGCTTCCGTAGGGGCTGGTAGGGTTCCATAAAGTTCCGTGGGTTCCTGCAGAGTTCTGCAAGTGCCCGCAAGGGCCTGTAGGGGCCCACAGTGTTTCTGTCAGGTTCCGTAGAGTTCCGTAGGGGCCATAGGTTTCCGTAGTGGCTGGTAGTATTCCGTAGGGGCCTGTAGGGTTCCGTGTGCACCTGCAGTGTTCTGTAGGAGCCCATAGGGTTTTAGTGAGGTTCCGTTGTGTTGCTAAGGGTCTTGTAGAGTGCTGTCGGGTCCTGGAGTATTCTGTAGGGTTCCAGAGGGGCTTGTAGGGTTCCGTCAAAATCTGTAGGATTCCCTAGGGGCCCAGAGAGTCCCGTAGATTTCCGTAGGGGCCTGTAGGGTTGTGTAAGTGCCCGCAGGGGTTGGTAGGAGCTTGTAGGGTGCCATAAGTTTCCAGAGGGTTGTGTAGGGTTCCGTAGGGGCCGGTGGTGTTCCCTAGGGGCCTGTAGAGTCTCATACAGTTCCGTAGGGTCCTGTAGGTTTCCATAAGCGCCCGCAGAGGTCTGAAGGGGCCCGTACTGTTCCGTAAGGATCCATAGGGCTCCGTAGAGCTTCGTAGGTTCCCTAGAGGCCTGTAGAGTACCGCAGGAGCCAGTAGTGTTCTGTAGGGGCCCGTAGGGTTCCTTCCATAGGGGCTGGCAGTGTTCCGTAGGGGCCTCTAGGGTTGAGTAAGTGCCCGCAGGAGTCTGTAGGAATCCGTGGGATTCTGTAAGGTTCTGGAGGGTTCTGCAGGGTTCCGTAGGGGCCCGTAGAGTTCCGTAGTGGCTGTTAAAGTTCCGTAGGGCCCTGTACCGTTCCGTAACTGCCTGCAAGGGTCTTTAGGCTTCCGTAGGGGCTGGTAGGGTTCCATAAAGTTCCGTGGGTTCCTGCAGAGTTCTGCAAGTGCCCGCAAGGGCCTGTAGGGGCCCACAGTGTTTCTGTCAGGTTCCGTAGAGTTCCGTAGGGGCCATAGGTTTCCGTAGTGGCTGGTAGTATTCCGTAGGGGCCTGTAGGCTTGTGTAAGTGCCCGCAGGGGTTGGTAGGAGCTTGTAGGGTGCCATAAGTTTCCAGAGAGTTGTGTTGGGTTCCGTAGGGGCCTGTGGTGTTCCCTAGGGGCCTGTAGAGTCTCGTACAGTTCCGTAGGGGCCTGTGGTGTTCCCTAAGGGCCTGTAGAGCCTCGTACAGTTCCGTAGGGTCGTGTAGGTTTCCATAAGCGCCCGCAGAGGTTTGAAGGGGCCCGTACTGTTCCGTAAGGATCCATAGGGCTCCGTAGAGCTTCGTAGGTTCCCAGGAGGCCTGTAGAATACCGCAGGAGCCAGTAGTGTTCTGTAGGGGCCCGTAGGGTTCCTTCCATAGGGGCTGGCAGTGTTCCGTAGGGGCCTCTAGGGTTGAGTAAGTGCCCGCAGGAGTCTGTAGGAATCCGTGGGATTCTGTAAGGTTCTGGAGGGTTCTGCAGGGTTCCCTAGGGGCCCGTAGAGTTCCGTAGTGGCTGGTAAAGTTCCGTAGGGCCCTGTACCGTTCCGTAACTGCCTGCAAGGGTCTTTAGGCTTCCGTAGGGGCTGGTAGGGTTCCATAAAGTTCCGTGGGTTCCTGCAGAGTTCTGCAAGTGCCCGCAAGGGCCTGTAGGGGCCCCCAGTGTTTCTGTCAGGTTCCGTAGAGTTCCGTAGGGGCCATAGGTTTCCGTAGTGGCTGGTAGTATTCCGTAGGGGCCTGTAGGGTTGTGTAAGTGCCCGCAGGGGTTGGTAGGAGCTTGTAGGGTGCCATAAGTTTCCGGAGGGTTGTGTAGGGTTCCGTAGGGGCCTGTGGTGTTCCCTAGGGGCCTGTAGAGTCTCGTACAGTTCCGTAGTGTCCTGTAGGTTTCCATAAGCGCCCGCAGAGGTTTGAAGGGGCCCGTACTGTTCCGTAAGGATCCATAGGGCTCTGTAGAGCTTCGTAGGTTCCCTAGAGGCCTGTAGAGTACCGCAGGAGCCAGTAGTGTTCTGTAGGGGCCCGTAGGGTTCCTTCCATAGGGGCTGGCAGTGTTCCGTAGGGGCCTCTAGGGTTGAGTAAGTACCTGCAGGAGTCTGTAGGAATCCGTGGGATTGTGTAAGGTTCTGGAGGGTTCTGCAGGGTTCCGTAGGGGCCCGTAGAGTTCCGTAGTGGCTGGTAAAGTTCCGTAGGGCCCTGTACCGTTCCGTAACTGCCTGCAAGGGTCTTTAGGCTTCCGTAGGGGCTGGTAGGGTTCCATAAAGTTCCGTGGGTTCCTGCAGAGTTCTGCAAGTGCCCGCAAGGGCCTGTAGGGGCCCACAGTGTTTCTGTCAGGTTCCGTAGAGTTCCGTAGGGGCCATAGGTTTCCGTAGTGGCTGGTAGTATTCCGTAGGGGTCTGTAGGGTTCTGTTGGCACCTGCAGTGTTCTGTAGGAGCCCATAGGGTTTTAGTGAGGTTCCGTTGTGTTGCTAAGGGTCTTGTAGAGTGCTGTCGGGTCCTGGAGTATTCTGTAGGGTTCCAGAGGGGCTCGTAGGGTTCCGTCAAAATCTGTAGGCTTCCCTAGGGGCCCGTGGAGTCCCGTAGATTTCCGTAGGGGCCTGTAGGGTTGTGTAAGTGCCCGCAGGGGTTGGTAGGAGCTTGTAGGGTGCCAGAAGTTTCCAGAGGGTTGTGTAGGGTTCCGTAGGGGCCTGTGGTGTTCCCTAGGGGCCTGTAGAGTCTCGTACAGTTCCGTAGGGTCCTGTAGGTTTCCATAAGCGCCCGCAGAGGTTTGAAGGGGCCCGTACTGTTCCGTAAGGATCCATAGGGCTCCGTAGAGCTTCGTAGGTTCCCTAGAGGCCTGTAGAATACCGCAGGAGCCAGTAGTGTTCTGTAGGGGCCCGTAGGGTTCCTTCCATAGGGGCTGGCAGTGTTCCGTAGGGGCCTCTAGGGTTGAGTAAGTGCCCGCAGGAGTCTGTAGGAATCCGTGGGATTGTGTAAGGTTCTGGAGGGTTCTGCAGGGTTCCGTAGGGGCCCGTAGAGTTCCGTAGTGGCTGGTAAAGTTCCGTAGGGCCCTGTACCGTTCCGTAACTGCCTGCAAGGGTCTTTAGGCTTCCGTAGGGGCTGGTAGGGTTCCATAAAGTTCCGTGGGTTCCTGCAGAGTTCTGCAAGTGCCCGCAAGGGCCTGTAGGGGCCCCCAGTGTTTCTGTCAGGTTCCGTAGAGTTCCGTAGGGGCCATAGGTTTCCGTAGTGGCTGGTAGTATTCCGTAGGGGCCTGTAGGGTTGTGTAAGTGCCCGCAGGGGTTGGTAGGAGCTTGTAGGGTGCCATAAGTTTCCAGAGGGTTGTGTAGGGTTCCGTAGGGGCCGGTGGTGTTCCCTAGGGGCCTGTAGAGTCTCGTACAGTTCCGTAGGGGCCTGTGGTGTTCCCTAAGGGCCTGTAGAGCCTCGTACAGTTCCGTAGGTTCCTGTAGGTTTCCATAAGCGCCCGCAGAGGTCTGAAGGGGCCCGTACTGTTCCGTAAGGATCCATAGGGCTCCGTAGAGCTTCGTAGGTTCCCTAGAGGCCTGTAGAGTACCGCAGGAGCCAGTAGTGTTTTGTAGGGGCCCGTAGGGTTCCTTCCATAGGGGCTGGCAGTGTTCCGTAGGGGCCTCTAGGGTTGAGTAAGTACCCGCAGGAGTCTGTAGGAATCCGTGGGATTGTGTAAGGTTCTGGAGGGTTCTGCAGGGTTCCGTAGGGGCCCGTAGAGTTCCGTAGTGGCTGGTAAAGTTCCGTAGGGCCCTGTACCGTTCCGTAACTGCCTGCAAGGGTCTTTAGGCTTCCGTAGGGGCTGGTAGGGTTCCATAAAGTTCCGTGGGTTCCTGCAGAGTTCTGCAAGTGCCCGCAAGGGCCTGTAGGGGCCCACAGTGTTTCTGTCAGGTTCCGTAGAGTTCCGTAGGGGCCATAGGTTTCCGTAGTGGCTGGTAGTATTCTGTAGGGGTCTGTAGGGTTCCGTTGGCACCTGCAGTGTTCTGTAGGAGCCCATAGGGTTTTAGTGAGGTTCCGTTGTGTTGCTAAGGGTCTTGTAGAGTGCTGTCGGGTCCTGGAGTATTCTGTAGGGTTCCAGAGGGGCTCGTAGGGTTGCGTCAAAATCTGTAGGCTTCCCTAGGGGCCCGTGGAGTCCCGTAGATTTCCGTAGGGGCCTGTAGGGTTGTGTAAGTGCCCGCAGGGGTTGGTGGGAGCTTGTAGGGTGCCAGAAGTTTCCAGAGGGTTGTGTAGGGTTCCGTAGGGGCCTGTGGTGTTCCCTAGGGGCCTGTAGAGTCTCGTACAGTTCCGTAGGGTCCTGTAGGTTTCCATAAGCGCCCGCAGAGGTCTGAAGGGGCCCGTACTATTCCGTAAGGATCCATAGGGCTCCGTAGAGCTTCGTAGGTTCCCTAGAGGCCTGTAGAGTACCGCAGGAGCCAGTAGTGTTCTGTAGGGGCCCGTAGGGTTCCTTCCATAGGGGCTGGCAGTGTTCCGTAGGGGCCTCTAGGGTTGAGTAAGTGCCCGCAGGAGTCTGTAGGAATCCGTGGGATTGTGTAAGGTTCTGGAGGGTTCTGCAGGGTTCCGTAGGGGCCCGTAGAGTTCCGTAGTGGCTGGTAAAGTTCCGTAGGGCCCTGTACCGTTCCGTAACTGCCTGCAAGGGTCTTTAGGCTTCCGTAGGGGCTGGTAGGGTTCCATAAAGTTCCGTGGGTTCCTGCAGAGTTCTGGAAGTGCCCGCAAGGGCCTGTAGGGGCCCACAGTGTTTCTGTCAGGTTCCGTAGAGTTCCGTAGGGGCCATAGGTTTCCGTAGTGGCTGGTAGTATTCCGTAGGGGCCTGTAGGGTTGTGTAAGTGCCCGCAGGGGTTGGTAGGAGCTTGTAGGGTGCCATAAGTTTCCAGAGGGTTGTGTTGGGTTCCGTAGGGGCCTGTGGTGTTCCCTAGGGGCCTGTAGAGTCTCATACAGTTCCGTAGGGTCCTGTAGGTTTCCATAAGCGCCCGCAGAGGTCTGAAGGGGCCCGTACTGTTCCGTAAGGATCCATAGGGCTCCGTAGAGCTTCATAGGTTCCCTAGAGGCCTGTAGAGTACCGCAGGAGCCAGTAGTGTACTGTAGGGGCCCGTAGGGTTCCTTCCATAGGGGCTGGCAGTGTTCTGTAGGGGCCTCTAGGGTTGAGTAAGTACCCGCAGGAGTCTGTAGGAATCCGTGGGATTCTGTAAGGTTCTGGAGGGTTCTGCAGGGTTCCGTAGGGGCCCGTAGAGTTCCGTAGTGGCTGGTAAAGTTCCGTAGGGCCCTGTACCGTTCCGTAACTGCCTGCAAGGGTCTTTAGGCTTCCGTAGGGGCTGGTAGGGTTCCATAAAGTTCCGTGGGTTCCTGCAGAGTTCTGCAAGTGCCCGCAAGGGTCTGTAGGGGCCCACAGTGTTTCTGTCAGGTTCCGTAGAGTTCTGTAGGGGCCATAGGTTTCCGTAGTGGCTGGTAGTATTCCGTAGGGGTCTGTAGGGTTCCGTTGGCACCTGCAGTGTTCTGTAGGAGCCCATAGGGTTTTAGTGAGGTTCCGTTGTGTTGCTAAGGGTCTTGTAGAGTGCTGTCGGGTCCTGGAGTATTCTGTAGGGTTCCAGAGGGGCTCGTAGGGTTGCGTCAAAATCTGTAGGCTTCCCTAGGGGCCCGTGGAGTCCCGTAGATTTCCGTAGGGGCCTGTAGGGTTGTGTAAGTGCCCGCAGGGGTTGGTGGGAGCTTGTAGGGTGCCATAAGTTTCCAGAGGGTTGTGTAGGGTTCCGTAGGGGCCTGTGGTGTTCCCTAGGGGCCTGTAGAGTCTCGTACAGTTCCGTAGGGTCCTGTAGGTTTCCATAAGCGCCCGCAGAGGTCTGAAGGGGCCCGTACTATTCCGTAAGGATCCATAGGGCTCCGTAGAGCTTCGTAGGTTCCCTAGAGGCCTGTAGAGTACCGCAGGAGCCAGTAGTGTTCTGTAGGGGCCCGTAGGGTTCCTTCCATAGGGGCTGGCAGTGTTCCGTAGGGGCCTCTAGGGTTGAGTAAGTGCCCGCAGGAGTCTGTAGGAATCCGTGGGATTGTGTAAGGTTCTGGAGGGTTCTGCAGGGTTCCGTAGGGGCCAGTAGAGTTCCGTAGTGGCTGGTAAAGTTCCGTAGGGCCCTGTACCGTTCCGTAACTGCCTGCAAGGGTCTTTAGGCTTCCGTAGGGGCTGGTAGGGTTCCATAAAGTTCCGTGGGTTCCTGCAGAGTTCTGCAAGTGCCCGCAAGGGCCTGTAGGGGCCCACAGTGTTTCTGTCAGGTTCCGTAGAGTTCCGTAGGGGCCATAGGTTTCCGTAGTGGCTGGTAGTATTCCGTAGGGGCCTGTAGGGTTGTGTAAGTGCCCGCAGGGGTTGGTAGGAGCTTGTAGGGTGCCATAAGTTTCCAGAGGGTTGTGTTGGGTTCCGTAGGGGCCTGTGGTGTTCCCTAGGGGCCTGTAGAGTCTCATACAATTTTGTAGGGTCCTGTAGGTTTCCATAAGCGCCCGCAGAGGTTTGAAGGGGCCCGTACTGTTCCGTAAGGATCCATAGGGCTCCGTGGAGCTTCATAGGTTCCCTAGAGGCCTGTAGAGTACCGCAGGAGCCAGTAGTGTTCTGTAGGGGCCCGTAGGGTTCCTTCCATAGGGGCTGGCAGTGTTCCGTAGGGTCCTCTAGGGTTGAGTAAGTACCCGCAGGAGTCTGTAGGAATCCGTGGGATTGTGTAAGGTTCTGGAGGGTTCTGCAGGGTTCCGTAGGGGCCCGTAGAGTTCCGTAGTGGCTGGTAAAGTTCCGTAGGGCCCTGTACTGTTCCGTAACTGCCTGCAAGGGTCTTTAGGCTTCCGTAGGGGCTGGTAGGGTTCCATAAAGTTCCGTGGGTTCCTGCAGAGTTCTGCAAGTGCCCGCAAGGGCCTGTAGGGGCCCACAGTGTTTCTGTCAGGTTCCGTAGAGTTCCGTAGGGGCCATAGGTTTCCGTAGTGGCTGGTAGTATTCCGTAGGGGCCTGTAGGGTTGTGTAAGTGCCCGCAGGGGTTGGTAGGAGCTTGTAGGGTGCCATAAGTTTCCAGAGGGTTGTGTAGGGTTCCGTAGGAACCGGTGGTGTTCCCTAGGGGCCTGTAGAGTCTCGTACAGTTCCGTAGGGGCCTGTGGTGTTCCCTAAGGGCCTGTAGAGCCCTGTACAGTTCCGTAGGGTCCTGTAGGTTTCCATAAGCGCCCGCAGAGGTCTGAAGGGGCCCGTACTATTCCGTAAGGATCCATAGGGCTCCGTAGAGCTTCGTAGGTTCCCTAGAGGCCTGTAGAGTACCGCAGGAGCCAGTAGTGTTCTGTAGGGGCCCGTAGGGTTCCTTCCATAGGGGCTGGCAGTGTTCCGTAGGGGCCTCTAGGGTTGAGTAAGTACCCGCAGGAGTCTGTAGGAATCCGTGGGATTGTGTAAGGTTCTGGAGGGTTCTGCAGGGTTCCGTAGGGGCCCGTAGAGTTCCGTAGTGGCTGGTAAAGTTCCGTAGGGCCCTGTACCGTTCCGTAACTGCCTGCAAGGGTCTTTAGGCTTCCGTAGGGGCTGGTAGGGTTCCATAAAGTTCCGTGGGTTCCTGCAGAGTTCTGCAAGTGCCCGCAAGGGCCTGTAGGGGCCCCCAGTGTTTCTGTCAGGTTCCGTAGAGTTCCGTAGGGGCCATAGGTTTCCGTAGTGGCTGGTAGTATTCTGTAGGGGTCTGTAGGGTTCCGTTGGCACCTGCAGTGTTCTGTAGGAGCCCATAGGGTTTTAGTGAGGTTCCGTTGTGTTGCTAAGGGTCTTGTAGAGTGCTGTCGGGTCCTGGAGTATTCTGTAGGGTTCCAGAGGGGCTCGTAGGGTTCCGTCAAAATCTGTAGGCTTCCCTAGGGGCCCGTGGAGTCCCGTAGATTTCCGTAGGGGCCTGTAGGGTTGTGTAAGTGCCCGCAGGGGTTGGTGGGAGCTTTTAGGGTGCCAGAAGTTTCCAGAGGGTTGTGTAGGGTTCCGTAGGGGCCGGTGGTGTTCCCTAGGGGCCTGTAGAGTCTCGTACAGTTCCGTAGGGTCCTGTAGGTTTCCATAAGCGCCCGCAGAGGTCTGAAGGGGCCCGTACTATTCCGTAAGGATCCATAGGGCTCCGTAGAGCTTCGTAGGTTCCCTAGAGGCCTGTAGAGTACCGCAGGAGCCAGTAGTGTTCTGTAGGGGCCCGTAGGGTTCCTTCCATAGGGGCTGGCAGTGTTCCGTAGGGGCCTCTAGGGTTGAGTAAGTGCCCGCAGGAGTCTGTAGGAATCCGTGGGATTGTGTAAGGTTCTGGAGGGTTCTGCAGGGTTCCGTAGGGGCCCGTAGAGTTCCGTAGTGGCTGGTAAAGTTCCGTAGGGCCCTGTACCGTTCCGTAACTGCCTGCAAGGGTCTTTAGGCTTCCGTAGGGGCTGGTAGGGTTCCATAAAGTTCCGTGGGTTCCTGCAGAGTTCTGGAAGTGCCCGCAAGGGCCTGTAGGGGCCCACAGTGTTTCTGTCAGGTTCCGTAGAGTTCCGTAGGGGCCATAGGTTTCCGTAGTGGCTGGTAGTATTCCGTAGGGGCCTGTAGGGTTGTGTAAGTGCCCGCAGGGGTTGGTAGGAGCTTGTAGGGTGCCATAAGTTTCCAGAGGGTTGTGTTGGGTTCCGTAGGGGCCTGTGGTGTTCCCTAGGGGCCTGTAGAGTCTCATACAGTTCCGTAGGGTCCTGTAGGTTTCCATAAGCGCCCGCAGAGGTCTGAAGGGGCCCGTACTGTTCCGTAAGGATCCATAGGGCTCCGTAGAGCTTCATAGGTTCCCTAGAGGCCTGTAGAGTACCGCAGGAGCCAGTAGTGTACTGTAGGGGCCCGTAGGGTTCCTTCCATAGGGGCTGGCAGTGTTCTGTAGGGGCCTCTAGGGTTGAGTAAGTACCCGCAGGAGTCTGTAGGAATCCGTGGGATTCTGTAAGGTTCTGGAGGGTTCTGCAGGGTTCCGTAGGGGCCCGTAGAGTTCCGTAGTGGCTGGTAAAGTTCCGTAGGGCCCTGTACCGTTCCGTAACTGCCTGCAAGGGTCTTTAGGCTTCCGTAGGGGCTGGTAGGGTTCCATAAAGTTCCGTGGGTTCCTGCAGAGTTCTGCAAGTGCCCGCAAGGGCCTGTAGGGGCCCACAGTGTTTCTGTCAGGTTCCGTAGAGTTCTGTAGGGGCCATAGGTTTCCGTAGTGGCTGGTAGTATTCCGTAGGGGTCTGTAGGGTTCCGTTGGCACCTGCAGTGTTCTGTAGGAGCCCATAGGGTTTTAGTGAGGTTCCGTTGTGTTGCTAAGGGTCTTGTAGAGTGCTGTCGGGTCCTGGAGTATTCTGTAGGGTTCCAGAGGGGCTCGTAGGGTTGCGTCAAAATCTGTAGGCTTCCCTAGGGGCCCGTGGAGTCCCGTAGATTTCCGTAGGGGCCTGTAGGGTTGTGTAAGTGCCCGCAGGGGTTGGTGGGAGCTTGTAGGGTGCCATAAGTTTCCAGAGGGTTGTGTAGGGTTCCGTAGGGGCCTGTGGTGTTCCCTAGGGGCCTGTAGAGTCTCGTACAGTTCCGTAGGGTCCTGTAGGTTTCCATAAGCGCCCGCAGAGGTCTGAAGGGGCCCGTACTATTCCGTAAGGATCCATAGGGCTCCGTAGAGCTTCGTAGGTTCCCTAGAGGCCTGTAGAGTACCGCAGGAGCCAGTAGTGTTCTGTAGGGGCCCGTAGGGTTCCTTCCATAGGGGCTGGCAGTGTTCCGTAGGGGCCTCTAGGGTTGAGTAAGTGCCCGCAGGAGTCTGTAGGAATCCGTGGGATTGTGTAAGGTTCTGGAGGGTTCTGCAGGGTTCCGTAGGGGCCAGTAGAGTTCCGTAGTGGCTGGTAAAGTTCCGTAGGGCCCTGTACCGTTCCGTAACTGCCTGCAAGGGTCTTTAGGCTTCCGTAGGGGCTGGTAGGGTTCCATAAAGTTCCGTGGGTTCCTGCAGAGTTCTGCAAGTGCCCGCAAGGGCCTGTAGGGGCCCACAGTGTTTCTGTCAGGTTCCGTAGAGTTCCGTAGGGGCCATAGGTTTCCGTAGTGGCTGGTAGTATTCCGTAGGGGCCTGTAGGGTTGTGTAAGTGCCCGCAGGGGTTGGTAGGAGCTTGTAGGGTGCCATAAGTTTCCAGAGGGTTGTGTAGGGTTCCGTAGGGGCCTGTGGTGTTCCCTAGGGGCCTGTAGAGTCTCGTACAGTTCCGTAGGGTCCTGTAGGTTTCCATAAGCGCCCGCAGAGGTTTGAAGGGGCCCGTACTGTTCCGTAAGGATCCATAGGGCTCCGTGGAGCTTCGTAGGTTCCCTAGAGGCCTGTAGAATACCGCAGGAGCCAGTAGTGTTCTGTAGGGGCCCGTGGGGTTCCTTCCATAGGGGCTGGCAGTGTTCCGTAGGGGCCTCTAGGGTTGAGTAAGTACCCGCAGGAGTCTGTAGGAATCCGTGGCATTCTGTAAGGTTCCGGAGGGTTCTGCAGGGTTCCGTAGGGGCCCGTAGAGTTCCGTAGTGGCTGGTAAAGTTCCGTAGGGCCCTGTACCGTTCCGTAACTGCCTGCAAGGGTCTTTAGGCTTCCGTAGGGGCTGGTAGGGTTCCATAAAGTTCCGTGGGTTCCTGCAGAGTTCTGCAAGTGCCCGCAAGGGCCTGTAGGGGCCCACAGTGTTTCTGTCAGGTTCCGTAGAGTTCCGTAGGGGCCATAGGTTTCCGTAGTGGCTGGTAGTATTCCGTAGGGGTCTGTAGGGTTCCGTTGGCACCTGCAGTGTTCTGTAGGAGCCCATAGGGTTTTAGTGAGGTTCCGTTGTGTTGCTAAGGGTCTTGTAGAGTGCTGTCGGGTCCTGGAGTATTCTGTAGGGTTCCAGAGGGGCTCGTAGGGTTCCGTCAAAATCTGTAGGATTCCCTAGGGGCCCGTAGAGTCCCGTAGATTTCCGTAGGGGCCTGTAGGTTTGTGTAAGTGCCCGCAGGGGTTGGTAGGAGCTTGTAGGGTGCCATAAGTTTCCAGAGGGTTGTGTAGGGTTCCGTAGGGGCCGGTGGTGTTCCCTAGGGGCCTGTAGAGTCTCGTACACTTCCGTAGGGGCCTGTAGGTTTCCATAAGCGCCCGCAGAGGTCTGAAGGGGCCCGTACTGTTCCGTAAGGATCCATAGGGCTCCGTAGAGCTTCGTAGGTTCCCTAGAGGCCTGTAGAGTACCGCAGGAGCTAGTAGTGTTCTGTAGGGGCCCGTAGGGTTCCTTCCATAGGGGCTGGCAGTGTTCCGTAGGGGCCTCTAGGGTTGAGTAAGTACCCGCAGGAGTCTGTAGGAATCCGTGGGATTGTGTAAGGTTCTGGAGGGTTCTGCAGGGTTCCGTAGGGGCCCGTAGAGTTCCGTAGTGGCTGGTAAAGTTCCGTAGGGCCCTGTACCGTTCCATAACTGCCTGCAAGGGTCTTTAGGCTTCCGTAGGGGCTGGTAGGGTTCCATAAAGTTCCGTGGGTTCCTGCAGAGTTCTGCAAGTGCCCGCAAGGGCCTGTAGGGGCCCACAGTGTTTCTGTCAGGTTCCGTAGAGTTCCGTAGGGGCCATAGGTTTCCGTAGTGGCTGGTAGTATTCCGTAGGGGTCTGTAGGGTTCCGTTGGCACCTGCAGTGTTCTGTAGGAGCCCATAGGGTTTTAGTGAGGTTCCGTTGTGTTGCTAAGGGTCTTGTAGAGTGCTGTCGGGTCCTGGAGTATTCTGTAGGGTTCCAGAGGGGCTCGTAGGGTTGCGTCAAAATCTGTAGGCTTCCCTAGGGGCCCGTGGAGTCCCGTAGATTTCCGTAGGGGCCTGTAGGGTTGTGTAAGTGCCCGCAGGGGTTGGTAGGAGCTTGTAGGGTGCCATAAGTTTCCAGAGGGTTGTGTAGGGTTCCTTAGGGGCCTGTGGTGTTCCCTAGGGGCCTGTAGAGTCTCGTACAGTTCCGTAGGGTCCTGTAGGTTTCCATAAGCGCCCGCAGAGGTTTGAAGGGGCCCGTACTGTTCCGTAAGGATCCATAGGGCTCCGTGGAGCTTCGTAGGTTCCCTAGAGGCCTGTAGAATACCGCAGGAGCCAGTAGTGTTCTGTAGGGGCCCGTGGGGTTCCTTCCATAGGGGCTGGCAGTGTTCCGTAGGGGCCTCTAGGGTTGAGTAAGTGCCCGCAGGAGTCTGTAGGAATCCGTGGGATTGTGTAAGGTTCTGGAGGGTTCTGCAGGGTTCCGTAGGGGCCCGTAGAGTTCCGTAGTGGCTGGTAAAGTTCCGTAGGGCCCTGTACCGTTCCGTAACTGCCTGCAAGGGTCTTTAGGCTTCCGTAGGGGCTGGTAGGGTTCCATAAAGTTCCGTGGGTTCCTGCAGAGTTCTGCAAGTGCCCGCAAGGGCCTGTAGGGGCCCCCAGTGTTTCTGTCAGGTTCCGTAGAGTTCTGTAGGGGCCATAGGTTTCCGTAGTGGCTGGTAGTATTCCGTAGGGGTCTGTAGGATTCCGTTGGCACCTGCAGTGTTCTGTAGGAGCCCATAGGGTTTTAGTGAGGTTCCGTTGTGTTGCTAAGGGTCTTGTAGAGTGCTGTCGGGTCCTGGAGTATTCTGTAGGGTTCCAGAGGGGCTCGTAGGGTTCCGTCAAAATCTGTAGGCTTCCCTAGGGGCCCGTGGAGTCCCGTAGATTTCCGTAGGGGCCTGTAGGGTTGTGTAAGTGCCCGCAGGGTTTGGTAGGAGCTTGTAGGGTGCCAGAAGTTTCCAGAGGGTTGTGTAGGGTTCCTTAGGGGCCTGTGGTGTTCCCTAGGGGCCTGTAGAGTCTCGTACAGTTCCGTAGGGTCCTGTAGGTTTCCATAAGCGCCCGCAGAGGTTTGAAGGGGCCCGTACTGTTCCGTAAGGATCCATAGGGCTCCGTGGAGCTTCGTAGGTTCCCTAGAGGCCTGTAGAATACCGCAGGAGCCAGTAGTGTTCTGTAGGGGCCCGTGGGGTTCCTTCCATAGGGGCTGGCAGTGTTCCGTAGGGGCCTCTAGGGTTGAGTAAGTGCCCGCAGGAGTCTGTAGGAATCCGTGGGATTCTGTAAGGTTCTGGAGGGTTCTGCAGGGTTCTGTAGGGGCCCGTAGAGTTCCGTAGTGGCTGGTAAAGTTCCGTAGGGCCCTGTACCGTTCCATAACTGCCTGCAAGGGTCTTTAGGCTTCCGTAGGGGCTGGTAGGGTTCCATAAAGTTCCGTGGGTTCCTGCAGAGTTCTGCAAGTGCCCGCAAGGGCCTGTAGGGGCCCACAGTGTTTCTGTCAGGTTCCGTAGAGTTCCGTAGGGGCCATAGGTTTCCGTAGTGGCTGGTAGTATTCCGTAGGGGCCTGTAGGGTTGTGTAAGTGCCCGCAGGGGTTGGTAGGAGCTTGTAGGGTGCCATAAGTTTCCAGAGGGTTGTGTAGGGTTCCGTAGGGGCCGGTGGTGTTCCCTAGGGGCCTGTAGAGTCTCGTACAGTTCCGTAGGGGCCTGTAGGTTTCCATAAGCGCCCGCAGAGGTCTGAAGGGGCCCGTACTGTTCCGTAAGGATCCATAGGGCTCCGTAGAGCTTCGTAGGTTCCCTAGAGGCCTGTAGAGTACCGCAGGAGCTAGTAGTGTTCTGTAGGGGCCCGTAGGGTTCCTTCCATAGGGGCTGGCAGTGTTCCGTAGGGGCCTCTAGGGTTGAGTAAGTACCCGCAGGAGTCTGTAGGAATCCGTGGGATTCTGTAAGGTTCTGGAGGGTTCTGCAGGGTTCCGTAGGGGCCCGTAGAGTTCCGTAGTGGCTGGTAAAGTTCCGTAGGGCCCTGTACCGTTCCGTAACTGCCTGCAAGGGTCTTTAGGCTTCCGTAGGGGCTGGTAGGGTTCCATAAAGTTCCGTGGGTTCCTGCAGAGTTCTGCAAGTGCCCGCAAGGGCCTGTAGGGGCCCCCAGTGTTTCTGTCAGGTTCCGTAGAGTTCCCTAGGGCCATAGGTTTCCGTAGTGGCTGGTAGTATTCCGTAGGGGTCTGTAGGATTCCGTTGGCACCTGCAGTGTTCTGTAGGAGCCCATAGGGTTTTAGTGAGGTTCCGTTGTGTTGCTAAGGGTCTTGTAGAGTGCTGTCGGGTCCTGGAGTATTCTGTAGGGTTCCAGAGGGGCTCGTAGGGTTCCGTCAAGATCTGTAGGGTTCCCTAGGGGCCCGTGGAGTCCCGTAGATTTCCGTAGGGGCCTGTAGGGTTGTGTAAGTGCCCGCAGGGTTTGGTAGGAGCTTGTAGGGTGCCAGAAGTTTCCAGAGGGTTGTGTAGGGTTCCTTAGGGGCCTGTGGTGTTCCCTAGGGGCCTGTAGAGTCTCGTACAGTTCCGTAGGGTCCTGTAGGTTTCCATAAGCGCCCGCAGAGGTTTGAAGGGGCCCGTACTGTTCCGTAAGGATCCATAGGGCTCCGTGGAGCTTCGTAGGTTCCCTAGAGGCCTGTAGAATACCGCAGGAGCCAGTAGTGTTCTGTAGGGGCCCGTGGGGTTCCTTCCATAGGGGCTGGCAGTGTTCCGTAGGGGCCTCTAGGGTTGAGTAAGTGCCCGCAGGAGTCTGTAGGAATCCGTGGGATTCTGTAAGGTTCTGGAGGGTTCTGCAGGGTTCTGTAGGGGCCCGTAGAGTTCCGTAGTGGCTGGTAAAGTTCCGTAGGGCCCTGTACCGTTCCATAACTGCCTGCAAGGGTCTTTAGGCTTCCGTAGGGGCTGGTAGGGTTCCATAAAGTTCCGTGGGTTCCTGCAGAGTTCTGCAAGTGCCCGCAAGGGCCTGTAGGGGCCCACAGTGTTTCTGTCAGGTTCCGTAGAGTTCCGTAGGGGCCATAGGTTTCCGTAGTGGCTGGTAGTATTCCGTAGGGGCCTGTAGGGTTGTGTAAGTGCCCGCAGGGGTTGGTAGGAGCTTGTAGGGTGCCATAAGTTTCCAGAGGGTTGTGTAGGGTTCCGTAGGGGCCGGTGGTGTTCCCTAGGGGCCTGTAGAGTCTCGTACAGTTCCGTAGGGGCCTGTAGGTTTCCATAAGCGCCCGCAGAGGTCTGAAGGGGCCCGTACTGTTCCGTAAGGATCCATAGGGCTCCGTAGAGCTTCGTAGGTTCCCTAGAGGCCTGTAGAGTACCGCAGGAGCTAGTAGTGTTCTGTAGGGGCCCGTAGGGTTCCTTCCATAGGGGCTGGCAGTGTTCCGTAGGGGCCTCTAGGGTTGAGTAAGTACCCGCAGGAGTCTGTAGGAATCCGTGGCATTCTGTAAGGTTCTGGAGGGTTCTGCAGGGTTCCCTAGGGGCCCGTAGAGTTCCGTAGTGGCTGGTAAAGTTCCGTAGGGCCCTGTACCGTTCCGTAACTGCCTGCAAGGGTCTTTAGGCTTCCGTAGGGGCTGGTAGGGTTCCATAAAGTTCCGTGGGTTCCTGCAGAGTTCTGCAAGTGCCCGCAAGGGCCTGTAGGGGCCCCCAGTGTTTCTGTCAGGTTCCGTAGAGTTCTGTAGGGGCCATAGGTTTCCGTAGTGGCTGGTAGTATTCCGTAGGGGTCTGTAGGATTCCGTTGGCACCTGCAGTGTTCTGTAGGAGCCCATAGGGTTTTAGTGAGGTTCCGTTGTGTTGCTAAGGGTCTTGTAGAGTGCTGTCGGGTCCTGGAGTATTCTGTAGGGTTCCAGAGGGGCTCGTAGGGTTCCGTCAAAATCTGTAGGCTTCCCTAGGGGCCCGTGGAGTCCCGTAGATTTCCGTAGGGGCCTGTAGGGTTGTGTAAGTGCCCGCAGGGTTTGGTAGGAGCTTGTAGGGTGCCAGAAGTTTCCAGAGGGTTGTGTAGGGTTCCTTAGGGGCCTGTGGTGTTCCCTAGGGGCCTGTAGAGTCTCGTACAGTTCCGTAGGGTCCTGTAGGTTTCCATAAGCGCCCGCAGAGGTTTGAAGGGGCCCGTACTGTTCCGTAAGGATCCATAGGGCTCCGTGGAGCTTCGTAGGTTCCCTAGAGGCCTGTAGAATACCGCAGGAGCCAGTAGTGTTCTGTAGGGGCCCGTGGGGTTCCTTCCATAGGGGCTGGCAGTGTTCCGTAGGGGCCTCTAGGGTTGAGTAAGTGCCCGCAGGAGTCTGTAGGAATCCGTGGGATTCTGTAAGGTTCTGGAGGGTTCTGCAGGTTCTGTAGGGGCCCGTAGAGTTCCGTAGTGGCTGGTAAAGTTCCGTAGGGCCCTGTACCGTTCCATAACTGCCTGCAAGGGTCTTTAGGCTTCCGTAGGGGCTGGTAGGGTTCCATAAAGTTCCGTGGGTTCCTGCAGAGTTCTGCAAGTGCCCGCAAGGGCCTGTAGGGGCCCACAGTGTTTTCTGTCAGGTTCCGTAGAGTTCCGTAGGGGCCATAGGTTTCCGTAGTGGCTGGTAGTATTCCGTAGGGGCCTGTAGGGTTGTGTAAGTGCCCGCAGGGGTTGGTAGGAGCTTGTAGGGTGCCATAAGTTTCCAGAGGGTTGTGTAGGGTTCCGTAGGGGCCGGTGGTGTTCCCTAGGGGCCTGTAGAGTCTCGTACAGTTCCGTAGGGGCCTGTAGGTTTCCATAAGCGCCCGCAGAGGTCTGAAGGGGCCCGTACTGTTCCGTAAGGATCCATAGGGCTCCGTAGAGCTTCGTAGGTTCCCTAGAGGCCTGTAGAGTACCGCAGGAGCTAGTAGTGTTCTGTAGGGGCCCGTAGGGTTCCTTCCATAGGGGCTGGCAGTGTTCCGTAGGGGCCTCTAGGGTTGAGTAAGTACCCGCAGGAGTCTGTAGGAATCCGTGGCATTCTGTAAGGTTCTGGAGGGTTCTGCAGGGTTCCCTAGGGGCCCGTAGAGTTCCGTAGTGGCTGGTAAAGTTCCGTAGGGCCCTGTACCGTTCCGTAACTGCCTGCAAGGGTCTTTAGGCTTCCGTAGGGGCTGGTAGGGTTCCATAAAGTTCCGTGGGTTCCTGCAGAGTTCTGCAAGTGCCCGCAAGGGCCTGTAGGGGCCCACAGTGTTTCTGTCAGGTTCCGTAGAGTTCCGTAGGGGCCATAGGTTTCCGTAGTGGCTGGTAGTATTCCGTAGGGGTCTGTAGGGTTCCGTTGGCACCTGCAGTGTTCTGTAGGAGCCCATAGGGTTTTAGTGAGGTTCCGTTGTGTTGCTAAGGGTCTTGTAGAGTGCTGTCGGGTCCTGGAGTATTCTGTAGGGTTCCAGAGGGGCTCGTAGGGTTCCGTCAAAATCTGTAGGCTTCCCTAGGGGCCCGTAGAGTCCCGTAGATTTCCGTAGGGGCCTGTAGGGTTGTGTAAGTGCCCGCAGGGTTTGGTAGGAGCTTGTAGGGTGCCATAAGTTTCCAGAGGGTTGTGTAGGGTTCCGTAGGAACCGGTGGTGTTCCCTAGGGGCCTGTAGAGTCTCGTACAGTTCCGTAGGGGCCTGTGGTGTTCCCTAAGGGCCTGTAGAGCCTCGTACAGTTCCGTAGGGTCCTGTAGGTTTCCATAAGCGCCCGCAGAGGTCTGAAGGGGCCCGTACTATTCCGTAAGGATCCATAGGGCTCCGTAGAGCTTCGTAGGTTCCCTAGAGGCCTGTAGAGTACCGCAGGAGCCAGTAGTGTTCTGTAGGGGCCCGTAGGGTTCCTTCCATAGGGGCTGGCAGTGTTCCGTAGGGGCCTCTAGGGTTGAGTAAGTGCCCGCAGGAGTCTGTAGGAATCCGTGGGATTGTGTAAGGTTCTGGAGGGTTCTGCAGGGTTCCGTAGGGGCCCGTAGAGTTCCGTAGTGGCTGGTAAAGTTCCGTAGGGCCCTGTACCGTTCCGTAACTGCCTGCAAGGGTCTTTAGGCTTCCGTAGGGGCTGGTAGGGTTCCATAAAGTTCCGTGGGTTCCTGCAGAGTTCTGCAAGTGCCCGCAAGGGCCTGTAGGGGCCCCCAGTGTTTCTGTCAGGTTCCGTAGAGTTCTGTAGGGGCCATAGGTTTCCGTAGTGGCTGGTAGTATTCCGTAGGGGTCTGTAGGGTTCCGTTGGCACCTGCAGTGTTCTGTAGGAGCCCATAGGGTTTTAGTGAGGTTCCGTTGTGTTGCTAAGGGTCTTGTAGAGTGCTGTCGGGTCCTGGAGTATTCTGTAGGGTTCCAGAGGGGCTCGTAGGGTTGCGTCAAAATCTGTAGGCTTCCCTAGGGGCCCGTAGAGTCCCGTAGATTTCCGTAGGGGCCTGTAGGGTTGTGTAAGTGCCCGCAGGGTTTGGTAGGAGCTTGTAGGGTGCCATAAGTTTCCAGAGGGTTGTGTAGGGTTCCTTAGGGGCCTGTGGTGTTCCCTAGGGGCCTGTAGAGTCTCGTACAGTTCCGTAGGGTCCTGTAGGTTTCCATAAGCGCCCGCAGAGGTTTGAAGGGGCCCGTACTGTTCCGTAAGGATCCATAGGGCTCCGTGGAGCTTCGTAGGTTCCCTAGAGGCCTGTAGAATACCGCAGGAGCCAGTAGTGTTCTGTAGGGGCCCGTGGGGTTCCTTCCATAGGGGCTGGCAGTGTTCCGTAGGGGCCTCTAGGGTTGAGTAAGTGCCCGCAGGAGTCTGTAGGAATCCGTGGGATTCTGTAAGGTTCTGGAGGGTTCTGCAGGGTTCTGTAGGGGCCCGTAGAGTTCCGTAGTGGCTGGTAAAGTTCCGTAGGGCCCTGTACCGTTCCATAACTGCCTGCAAGGGTCTTTAGGCTTCCGTAGGGGCTGGTAGGGTTCCATAAAGTTCCGTGGGTTCCTGCAGAGTTCTGCAAGTGCCCGCAAGGGCCTGTAGGGGCCCACAGTGTTTCTGTCAGGTTCCGTAGAGTTCCGTAGGGGCCATAGGTTTCCGTAGTGGCTGGTAGTATTCCGTAGGGGCCTGTAGGGTTGTGTAAGTGCCCGCAGGGGTTGGTAGGAGCTTGTAGGGTGCCATAAGTTTCCAGAGGGTTGTGTAGGGTTCCGTAGGGGCCGGTGGTGTTCCCTAGGGGCCTGTAGAGTCTCGTACAGTTCCGTAGGGTCCTGTAGGTTTCCATAAGCGCCCGCAGAGGTTTGAAGGGGCCCGTACTGTTCCGTAAGGATCCATAGGGCTCCGTGGAGCTTCGTAGGTTCCCTAGAGGCCTGTAGAATACCGCAGGAGCCAGTAGTGTTCTGTAGGGGCCCGTGGGGTTCCTTCCATAGGGGCTGGCAGTGTTCCGTAGGGGCCTCTAGGGTTGAGTAAGTGCCCGCAGGAGTCTGTAGGAATCCGTGGGATTGTGTAAGGTTCTGGAGGGTTCTGCAGGGTTCCGTAGGGGCCCGTAGAGTTCCGTAGTGGCTGTTAAAGTTCCGTAGGGCCCTGTACCGTTCCGTAACTGCCTGCAAGGGTCTTTAGGCTTCCGTAGGGGCTGGTAGGGTTCCATAAAGTTCCGTGGGTTCCTGCAGAGTTCTGCAAGTGCCCGCAAGGGCCTGTAGGGGCCCACAGTGTTTCTGTCAGGTTCCGTAGAGTTCCGTAGGGGCCATAGGTTTCCGTAGTGGCTGGTAGTATTCCGTAGGGGCCTGTAGGGTTGTGTAAGTGCCCGCAGGGGTTGGTAGGAGCTTGTAGGGTGCCATAAGTTTCCAGAGAGTTGTGTTGGGTTCCGTAGGGGCCTGTGGTGTTCCCTAGGGGCCTGTAGAGTCTCGTACAGTTCCGTAGGGGCCTGTAGGTTTCCATAAGCGCCCGCAGAGGTCTGAAGGGGCCCGTACTGTTCCGTAAGGATCCATAGGGTTCCGTAGAGCTTCGTAGGTTCCCTAGAGGCCTGTAGAGTACCGCAGGAGCCAGTAGTGTTCTGTAGGGGCCCGTAGGGTTCCTTCCATAGGGGCTGGCAGTGTTCCGTAGGGTCCTCTAGGGTTGAGTAAGTACCCGCAGGAGTCTGTAGGAATCCGTGGGATTGTGTAAGGTTCTGGAGGGTTCTGCAGGGTTCCGTAGGGGCCCGTAGAGTTCCGTAGTGGCTGGTAAAGTTCCGTAGGGCATTGTACCGTTCCGTAACTGCCTGCAAGGGTCTTTAGGCTTCCGTAGGGGCTGGTAGGGTTCCATAAAGTTCCGTGGGTTCCTGCAGAGTTCTGCAAGTGCCCGCAAGGGCCTGTAGGGGCCCACAGTGTTTCTGTCAGGTTCCGTAGAGTTCCGTAGGGGCCATAGGTTTCCGTAGTGGCTGGTAGTATTCTGTAGGGGTCTGTAGGGTTCCGTTGGCACCTGCAGTGTTCTGTAGGAGCCCATAGGGTTTTAGTGAGGTTCCGTTGTGTTGCTAAGGGTCTTGTAGAGTGCTGTCGGGTCCTGGAGTATTCTGTAGGGTTCCAGAGGGGCTCGTAGGGTTGCGTCAAAATCTGTAGGCTTCCCTAGGGGCCTGTGGAGTCCCGTAGATTTCCGTAGGGGCCTGTAGGGTTGTGTAAGTGCCCGCAGGGGTTGGTAGGAGCTTGTAGGGTGCCATAAGTTTCCGGAGGGTTGTGTAGGGTTCCGTAGGGGGCGGTGGTGTTCCCTAGGGGCCTGTAGAGTCTCGTACAGTTCCGTAGGGTCCTGTGGTTTCCATAAGCGCCCGCAGAGGTCTGAAGGGGCCCGTACTATTCCGTAAGGATCCATAGGGCTCCGTAGAGCTTCGTAGGTTCCCTAGAGGCCTGTAGAGTACCGCAGGAGCCAGTAGTGTTCTGTAGGGGCCCGTAGGGTTCCTTCCATAGGGGCTGGCAGTGTTCCGTAGGGGCCTCTAGGGTTGAGTAAGTACCCGCAGGAGTCTGTAGGAATCCGTGGCATTCTGTAAGGTTCCGGAGGGTTCTGCAGGGTTCCGTAGGGGCCCGTAGAGTTCCGTAGTGGCTGGTAAAGTTCCGTAGGGCCCTGTACCGTTCCGTAACTGCCTGCAAGGGTCTTTAGGCTTCCGTAGGGGCTGGTAGGGTTCCATAAAGTTCCGTGGGTTCCTGCAGAGTTCTGCAAGTGCCCGCAAGGGCCTGTAGGGGCCCACAGTGTTTCTGTCAGGTTCCGTAGAGTTCCGTAGGGGCCATAGGTTTCCGTAGTGGCTGGTAGTATTCCGTAGGGGCCTGTAGGGTTGTGTAAGTGCCCGCAGGGGTTGGTAGGAGCTTGTAGGGTGCCATAAGTTTCCAGAGAGTTGTGTTGGGTTCCGTAGGGGCCTGTGGTGTTCCCTAGGGGCCTGTAGAGTCTCGTACAGTTCCGTAGGGGCCTGTGGTGTTCCCTAAGGGCCTGTAGAGCCTCGTACAGTTCCGTAGGGTCCTGTAGGTTTCCATAAGCGCCCGCAGAGGTTTGAAGGGGCCCGTACTGTTCCGTAAGGATCCATAGGGCTCCGTAGAGCTTCGTAGGTTCCCAGGAGGCCTGTAGAATACCGCAGGAGCCAGTAGTGTTCTGTAGGGGCCCGTAGGGTTCCTTCCATAGGGGCTGGCAGTGTTCCGTAGGGGCCTCTAGGGTTGAGTAAGTGCCCGCAGGAGTCTGTAGGAATCCGTGGGATTGTGTAAGGTTCTGGAGGGTTCTGCAGGGTTCCGTAGGGGCCCGTAGAGTTCCGTAGTGGCTGGTAAAGTTCCGTAGGGCCCTGTACCGTTCCGTAACTGCCTGCAAGGGTCTTTAGGCTTCCGTAGGGGCTGGTAGGGTTCCATAAAGTTCCGTGGGTTCCTGCAGAGTTCTGCAAGTGCCCGCAAGGGCCTGTAGGGGCCCACAGTGTTTTTGTCAGGTTCCGTAGAGTTCCGTAGGGGCCATAGGTTTCCGTAGTGGCTGGTAGTATTCCGTAGGGGTCTGTAGGGTTCCGTTGGCACCTGCAGTGTTCTGTAGGAGCCCATAGGGTTTTAGTGAGGTTCCGTTGTGTTGCTAAGGGTCTTGTAGAGTGCTGTCGGGTCCTGGAGTATTCTGTAGGGTTCCAGAGGGGCTCGTAGGGTTGCGTCAAAATCTGTAGGCTTCCCTAGGGGCCCGTGGAGTCCCGTAGATTTCCGTAGGGGCCTGTAGGGTTGTGTAAGTGCCCGCAGGGGTTGGTAGGAGCTTGTAGGGTGCCATAAGTTTCCAGAGAGTTGTGTTGGGTTCCGTAGGGGCCTGTGGTGTTCCCTAGGGGCCTGTAGAGTCTCGTACAGTTCCGTAGTGTCCTGTAGGTTTCCATAAGCGCCCGCAGAGGTCTGAAGGGGCCCGTACTGTTCCGTAAGGATCCATAGGGCTCCGTAGAGCTTCGTAGGTTCCCTAGAGGCCTGTAGAGTACCGCAGGAGCCAGTAGTGTTCTGTAGGGGCCCGTGGGGTTCCTTCCATAGGGGCTGGCAGTGTTCCGTAGGGGCCTCTAGGGTTGAGTAAGTGCCCGCAGGAGTCTGTAGGAATCCGTGGGATTCTGTAAGGTTCTGGAGGGTTCTGCAGGGTTCCGTAGGGGCCCGTAGAGTTCCGTAGTGGCTGGTAAAGTTCCGTAGGGCCCTGTACCGTTCCGTAACTGCCTGCAAGGGTCTTTAGGCTTCCGTAGGGGCTGGTAGGGTTCCATAAAGTTCCGTGGGTTCCTGCAGAGTTCTGCAAGTGCCCGCAAGGGCCTGTAGGGGCCCACAGTGTTTCTGTCAGGTTCCGTAGAGTTCCGTAGGGGCCATAGGTTTCCGTAGTGGCTGGTAGTATTCCGTAGGGGCCTGTAGGGTTACGTTGGCACCTGCAGTGTTCTGTAGGAGCCCATAGGGTTTTAGTGAGGTTCCGTTGTGTTGCTAAGGGTCTTGTAGACTGCTGTCGGGTCCTGGAGTATTCTGTAGGGTTCCAGAGGGGCTCGTAGGGTTCCGTCAAAATCTGTAGGATTCCCTAGGGGCCCAGAGAGTCCCGTAGATTTCCGTAGGGGGCTGTAGGGTTGTGTAAGTGCCCGCAGGGGTTGGTAGGAGCTTGTAGGGTGCCATAAGTTTCCAGAGGGTTGTGTAGGGTTCCGTAGGGGCCTGTGGTGTTCCCTAGGGGCCTGTAGAGTCTCGTACAGTTCCGTAGTGTCCTGTAGGTTTCCATAAGCGCCCGCAGAGGTTTGAAGGGGCCCGTACTGTTCCGTAAGGATCCATAGGGCTCCGTAGAGCTTCGTAGGTTCCCTAGAGGCCTGTAGAATACCGCAGGAGCCAGTAGTGTTCTGTAGGGGCCCGTAGGGTTCTTTCCATAGGGGCTGGCAGTGTTCCGTAGGGGCCTCTAGGGTTGAGTAAGTACCCGCAGGAGTCTGTAGGAATCCGTGGGATTGTGTAAGGTTCTGGAGGGTTCTGCAGGGTTCCGTAGGGGCCCGTAGAGTTCCGTAGTGGCTGGTAAAGTTCCGTAGGGCCCTGTACCGTTCCGTAACTGCCTGCAAGGGTCTTTAGGCTTCCGTAGGGGCTGGTAGGGTTCCATAAAGTTCCGTGGGTTCCTGCAGAGTTCTGCAAGTGCCCGCAAGGGCCTGTAGGGGCCCACAGTGTTTCTGTCAGGTTCCGTAGAGTTCCCTAGGGGCCATAGGTTTCCGTAGTGGCTGGTAGTATTCCGTAGGGGCCTGTAGGGTTGTGTAAGTGCCCGCAGGGGTTGGTAGGAGCTTGTAGGGTGCCATAAGTTTCCAGAGGGTTGTGTTGGGTTCCGTAGGGGCCTGTGGTGTTCCCTAGGGGCCTGTAGAGTCTCGTACAGTTCCGTAGGGTCCTGTAGGTTTCCATAAGCGCCCGCAGAGGTTTGAAGGGGCCCGTACTGTTCCGTAAGGATCCATAGGGCTCCGTAGAGCTTCGTAGGTTCCCTAGAGGCCTGTAGAGTACCGCAGGAGCCAGTAGTGTTCTGTAGGGGCCCGTAGGGTTCCTTCCATAGGGGCTGGCAGTGTTCCGTAGGGGCCTCTAGGGTTGAGTAAGTACCCGCAGGAGTCTGTAGGAATCCGTGGGATTGTGTAAGGTTCTGGAGGGTTCTGCATGGTTCCGTAGGGGCCCGTAGAGTTCCGTAGTGGCTGGTAAAGTTCCGTAGGGCCCTGTACCGTTCCGTAACTGCCTGCAAGGGTCTTTAGGCTTCCGTAGGGGCTGGTAGGGTTCCATAAAGTTCCGTGGGTTCCTGCAGAGTTCTGCAAGTGCCCGCAAGGGCCTGTAGGGGCCCACAGTGTTTCTGTCAGGTTCCGTAGAGTTCCCTAGGGGCCATAGGTTTCCGTAGTGGCTGGTAGTATTCCGTAGGGGCCTGTAGGGTTCCGTTGGCACCTGCAGTGTTCTGTAGGAGCCCATAGGGTTTTAGTGAGGTTCCGTTGTGTTGCTAAGGGTCTTGTAGAGTGCTGTCGGGTCCTGGAGTATTCTGTAGGGTTCCAGAGGGGCTCGTAGGGTTGCGTCAAAATCTGTAGGCTTCCCTAGGGGCCCAGAGAGTCCCGTAGATTTCCGTAGGGGCCTGTAGGTTTGTGTAAGTGCCCGCAGGGGTTGGTAGGAGCTTGTAGGGTGCCATAAGTTTCCAGAGGGTTGTGTAGGGTTCCGTAGGGGCCTGTGGTGTTCCCTAGGGGCCTGTAGAGTCTCGTACAGTTCCGTAGTGTCCTGTAGGTTTCCATAAGCGCCCGCAGAGGTTTGAAGGGGCCCGTACTGTTCCGTAAGGATCCATAGGGCTCCGTGGAGCTTCGAAGGTTCCCTAGAGGCCTGTAGAATACCGCAGGAGCCAGTAGTGTTCTGTAGGGGCCCGTAGGGTTCCTTCCATAGGGGCTGGCAGTGTTCCGTAGGGGCCTCTAGGGTTGAGTAAGTACCCGCAGGAGTCTGTAGGAATCCGTGGGATTGTGTAAGGTTCTGGAGGGTTCTGCAGGGTTCCGTAGGGGCCCGTAGAGTTCCGTAGTGGCTGGTAAAGTTCCGTAGGGCCCTGTACCGTTCCGTAACTGCCTGCAAGGGTCTTTAGGCTTCCGTAGGGGCTGGTAGGGTTCCATAAAGTTCCGTGGGTTCCTGCAGAGTTCTGCAAGTGCCCGCAAGGGCCTGTAGGGGCCCACAGTGTTTCTGTCAGGTTCCGTAGAGTTCCGTAGGGGCCATAGGTTTCCGTAGTGGCTGGTAGTATTCCGTAGGGGCCTGTAGGGTTGTGTAAGTGCCCGCAGGGGTTGGTAGGAGCTTGTAGGGTGCCATAAGTTTCCAGAGGGTTGTGTTGGGTTCCGTAGGGGCCTGTGGTGTTCCCTAGGGGCCTGTAGAGTCTCGTACAGTTCCGTAGGGTCCTGTAGGTTTCCATAAGCGCCCGCAGAGGTTTGAAGGGGCCCGTACTGTTCCGTAAGGATCCATAGGGCTCCGTAGAGCTTCGTAGGTTCCCTAGAGGCCTGTAGAGTACCGCAGGAGCCAGTAGTGTTCTGTAGGGGCCCGTAGGGTTCCTTCCATAGGGGCTGGCAGTGTTCCGTAGGGGCCTCTAGGGTTGAGTAAGTACCCGCAGGAGTCTGTAGGAATCCGTGGGATTGTGTAAGGTTCTGGAGGGTTCTGCAGGGTTCCGTAGGGGCCCGTAGAGTTCCGTAGTGGCTGGTAAAGTTCCGTAGGGCCCTGTACCGTTCCGTAACTGCCTGCAAGGGTCTTTAGGCTTCCGTAGGGGCTGGTAGGGTTCCATAAAGTTCCGGGGTTCCTGCAGAGTTCTGCAAGTGCCCGCAAGGGCCTGTAGGGGCCCACAGTGTTTCTGTCAGGTTCCGTAGAGTTCCGTAGGGGCCATAGGTTTCCGTAGTGGCTGGTAGTATTCCGTAGGGGCCTGTAGGGTTCCGTTGGCACCTGCAGTGTTCTGTAGGAGCCCATAGGGTTTTAGTGAGGTTCCGTTGTGTTGCTAAGGGTCTTGTAGAGTGCTGTCGGGTCCTGGAGTATTCTGTAGGGTTCCAGAGGGGCTCGTAGGGTTCCGTCAAAATCTGTAGGCTTCCCTAGGGGCCCGTAGAGTCCCGTAGATTTCCGTAGGGGCCTGTAGGGTTGTGTAAGTGCCCGCAGGGGTTGGTAGGAGCTTGTAGGGTGCCATAAGTTTCCGGAGGGTTGTGTAGGGTTCCGTAGGGGCCTGTGGTGTTCCCTAGGGGCCTGTAGAGTCTTGTACAGTTCCGTAGGGGCCTGTAGGTTTCCATAAGCGCCCGCAGAGGTTTGAAGGGGCCCGTACTGTTCCGTAAGGATCCATAGGGCTCCGTGGAGCTTCGTAGGTTCCCTAGAGGCCTGTAGAATACCGCAGGAGCCAGTAGTGTTCTGTAGGGGCCCGTGGGGTTCCTTCCATAGGGGCTGGCAGTGTTCCGTAGGGGCCTCTAGGGTTGAGTAAGTACCCGCAGGAGTCTGTAGGAATCCGTGGGATTGTGTAAGGTTCTGGAGGGTTCTGCAGGGTTCCGTAGGGGCCCGTAGAGTTCCGTAGTGGCTGGTAAAGTTCCGTAGGGCCCTGTACCGTTCCGTAACTGCCTGCAAGGGTCTTTAGGCTTCCGTAGGGGCTGGTAGGGTTCCATAAAGTTCCGTGGGTTCCTGCAGAGTTCTGCAAGTGCCCGCAAGGGCCTGTAGGGGCCCACAGTGTTTCTGTCAGGTTCCGTAGAGTTCCGTAGGGGCCATAGGTTTCTGTAGTGGCTGGTAGTATTCCGTAGGGGCCTGTAGGGTTGTGTAAGTGCCCGCAGGGGTTGGTAGGAGCTTGTAGGGTGCCATAAGTTTCCAGAGGGTTGTGTTGGGTTCCGTAGGGGCCTGTGGTGTTCCCTAGGGGCCTGTAGAGTCTCGTACAGTTCCGTAGGGTCCTGTAGGTTTCCATAAGCGCCCGCAGAGGTTTGAAGGGGCCCGTACTGTTCCGTAAGGATCCATAGGGCTCCGTAGAGCTTCGTAGGTTCCCTAGAGGCCTGTAGAGTACCGCAGGAGCCAGTAGTGTTCTGTAGGGGCCCGTAGGGTTCCTTCCATAGGGGCTGGCAGTGTTCCGTAGGGGCCTCTAGGGTTGAGTAAGTACCCGCAGGAGTCTGTAGGAATCCGTGGGATTGTGTAAGGTTCTGGAGGGTTCTGCAGGGTTCCGTAGGGGCCCGTAGAGTTCCGTAGTGGCTGGTAAAGTTCCGTAGGGCCCTGTACCGTTCCGTAACTGCCTGCAAGGGTCTTTAGGCTTCCGTAGGGGCTGGTAGGGTTCCATAAAGTTCCGGGGTTCCTGCAGAGTTCTGCAAGTGCCCGCAAGGGCCTGTAGGGGCCCACAGTGTTTCTGTCAGGTTCCGTAGAGTTCCCTAGGGGCCATAGGTTTCCGTAGTGGCTGGTAGTATTCCGTAGGGGCCTGTAGGGTTCCGTTGGCACCTGCAGTGTTCTGTAGGAGCCCATAGGGTTTTAGTGAGGTTCCGTTGTGTTGCTAAGGGTCTTGTAGAGTGCTGTCGGGTCCTGGAGTATTCTGTAGGGTTCCAGAGGGGCTCGTAGGGTTCCGTCAAAATCTGTAGGCTTCCCTAGGGGCCCGTAGAGTCCTGTAGATTTCCGTAGGGGCCTGTAGGGTTGTGTAAGTGCCCGCAGGGGTTGGTAGGAGCTTGTAGGGTGCCATAAGTTTCCAGAGGGTTGTGTAGGGTTCCGTAGGGGCCTGTGGTGTTCCCTAGGGGCCTGTAGAGTCTTGTACAGTTCCGTAGGGGCCTGTAGGTTTCCATAAGCGCCCGCAGAGGTTTGAAGGGGCCCGTACTGTTCCGTAAGGATCCATAGGGCTCCGTGGAGCTTCGTAGGTTCCCTAGAGGCCTGTAGAATACCGCAGGAGCCAGTAGTGTTCTGTAGGGGCCCGTAGGGTTCCTTCCATAGGGGCTGGCAGTGTTCCGTAGGGGCCTCTAGGGTTGAGTAAGTACCCGCAGGAGTCTGTAGGAATCCGTGGGATTCTGTAAGGTTCTGGAGGGTTCTGCAGGGTTCCGTAGGGGCCCGTAGAGTTCCGTAGTGGCTGTTAAAGTTCCGTAGGGCCCTGTACCGTTCCGTAACTGCCTGCAAGGGTCTTTAGGCTTCCGTAGGGGCTGGTAGGGTTCCATAAAGTTCCGTGGGTTCCTGCAGAGTTCTGCAAGTGCCCGCAAGGGCCTGTAGGGGCCCACAGTGTTTCTGTCAGGTTCCGTAGAGTTCCGTAGGGGCCATAGGTTTCCGTAGTGGCTGGTAGTATTCCGTAGGGGCCTGTAGGGTTGTGTAAGTGCCCGCAGGGGTTGGTAGGAGCTTGTAGGGTGCCATAAGTTTCCAGAGGGTTGTGTAGGGTTCCGTAGGGGCCGGTGGTGTTCCCTAGGGGCCTGTAGAGTCTTGTACAGTTCCGTAGGGGCCTGTCGTGTTCCCTAAGGGCCTGAAGAGCCTCGTACAGTTCCGTAGGGTCCTGTAGGTTTCCATAAGCGCCCGCAGAGGTTTGAAGGGGCCCGTACTGTTCCGTAAGGATCCATAGGGCTCCGTGGAGCTTCGTAGGTTCCCTAGAGGCCTGTAGAATACCGCAGGAGCCAGTAGTGTTCTGTAGGGGCCCGTGGGGTTCCTTCCATAGGGGCTGGCAGTGTTCCGTAGGGGCCTCTAGGGTTGAGTAAGTACCCGCAGGAGTCTGTAGGAATCCGTGGGATTGTGTAAGGTTCTGGAGGGTTCTGCAGGGTTCCGTAGGGGCCCGTAGAGTTCCGTAGTGGCTGGTAAAGTTCCGTAGGGCCCTGTACCGTTCCGTAACTGCCTGCAAGGGTCTTTAGGCTTCCGTAGGGGCTGGTAGGGTTCCATAAAGTTCCGTGGGTTCCTGCAGAGTTCTGCAAGTGCCCGCAAGGGCCTGTAGGGGCCCACAGTGTTTCTGTCAGGTTCCGTAGAGTTCCGTAGGGGCCATAGGTTTCCGTAGTGGCTGGTAGTATTCCGTAGGGGCCTGTAGGGTTGTGTAAGTGCCCGCAGGGGTTGGTAGGAGCTTGTAGGGTGCCATAAGTTTCCAGAGGGTTGTGTTGGGTTCCGTAGGGGCCTGTGGTGTTCCCTAGGGGCCTGTAGAGTCTCGTACAGTTCCGTAGGGTCCTGTAGGTTTCCATAAGCGCCCGCAGAGGTTTGAAGGGGCCCGTACTGTTCCGTAAGGATCCATAGGGCTCCGTAGAGCTTCGTAGGTTCCCTAGAGGCCTGTAGAGTACCGCAGGAGCCAGTAGTGTTCTGTAGGGGCCCGTAGGGTTCCTTCCATAGGGGCTGGCAGTGTTCCGTAGGGTCCTCTAGGGTTGAGTAAGTACCCGCAGGAGTCTGTAGGAATCCGTGGGATTGTGTAAGGTTCTGGAGGGTTCTGCAGGGTTCCGTAGGGGCCCGTAGAGTTCCGTAGTGGCTGGTAAAGTTCCGTAGGGCCCTGTACCGTTCCGTAACTGCCTGCAAGGGTCTTTAGGCTTCCGTAGGGGCTGGTAGGGTTCCATAAAGTTCCGGGGTTCCTGCAGAGTTCTGCAAGTGCCCGCAAGGGCCTGTAGGGGCCCACAGTGTTTCTGTCAGGTTCCGTAGAGTTCCCTAGGGGCCATAGGTTTCCGTAGTGGCTGGTAGTATTCCGTAGGGGCCTGTAGGGTTCCGTTGGCACCTGCAGTGTTCTGTAGGAGCCCATAGGGTTTTAGTGAGGTTCCGTTGTGTTGCTAAGGGTCTTGTAGAGTGCTGTCGGGTCCTGGAGTATTCTGTAGGGTTCCAGAGGGGCTCGTAGGGTTCCGTCAAAATCTGTAGGCTTCCCTAGGGGCCCGTAGAGTCCCGTAGATTTCCGTAGGGGCCTGTAGGGTTGTGTAAGTGCCCGCAGGGGTTGGTAGGAGCTTGTAGGGTGCCATAAGTTTCCAGAGGGTTGTGTAGGGTTCCGTAGGGGCCTGTGGTGTTCCCTAGGGGCCTGTAGAGTCTTGTACAGTTCCGTAGGGGCCTGTAGGTTTCCATAAGCGCCCGCAGAGGTTTGAAGGGGCCCGTACTGTTCCGTAAGGATCCATAGGGCTCCGTGGAGCTTCGTAGGTTCCCTAGAGGCCTGTAGAATACCGCAGGAGCCAGTAGTGTTCTGTAGGGGCCCGTAGGGTTCCTTCCATAGGGGCTGGCAGTGTTCCGTAGGGGCCTCTAGGGTTGAGTAAGTACCCGCAGGAGTCTGTAGGAATCCGTGGGATTGTGTAAGGTTCTGGAGGGTTCTGCAGGGTTCCGTAGGGGCCCGTAGAGTTCCGTAGTGGCTGTTAAAGTTCCGTAGGGCCCTGTACCGTTCCGTAACTGCCTGCAAGGGTCTTTAGGCTTCCGTAGGGGCTGGTAGGGTTCCATAAAGTTCCGTGGGTTCCTGCAGAGTTCTGCAAGTGCCCGCAAGGGCCTGTAGGGGCCCACAGTGTTTCTGTCAGGTTCCGTAGAGTTCCGTAGGGGCCATAGGTTTCCGTAGTGGCTGGTAGTATTCCGTAGGGGCCTGTAGGGTTGTGTAAGTGCCCGCAGGGGTTGGTAGGAGCTTGTAGGGTGCCATAAGTTTCCAGAGGGTTGTGTAGGGTTCCGTAGGGGCCTGTGGTGTTCCCTAGGGGCCTGTAGAGTCTCGTACAGTTCCGTAGGGTCCTGTAGGTTTCCATAAGCGCCCGCAGAGGTTTGAAGGGGCCCGTACTGTTCCGTAAGGATCCATAGGGCTCCGTAGAGCTTCGTAGGTTCCCTAGAGGCCTGTAGAGTACCGCAGGAGCCAGTAGTGTTCTGTAGGGGCCCGTAGGGTTCCTTCCATAGGGGCTGGCAGTGTTCCGTAGGGGCCTCTAGGGTTGAGTAAGTACCCGCAGGAGTCTGTAGGAATCCGTGGGATTGTGTAAGGTTCTGGAGGGTTCTGCAGGGTTCCGTAGGGGCCCGTAGAGTTCCGTAGTGGCTGGTAAAGTTCCGTAGGGCCCTGTACCGTTCCGTAACTGCCTGCAAGGGTCTTTAGGCTTCCGTAGGGGCTGGTAGGGTTCCATAAAGTTCCGGGGTTCCTGCAGAGTTCTGCAAGTGCCCGCAAGGGCCTGTAGGGGCCCACAGTGTTTCTGTCAGGTTCCGTAGAGTTCCCTAGGGGCCATAGGTTTCCGTAGTGGCTGGTAGTATTCCGTAGGGGCCTGTAGGGTTCCGTTGGCACCTGCAGTGTTCTGTAGGAGCCCATAGGGTTTTAGTGAGGTTCCGTTGTGTTGCTAAGGGTCTTGTAGAGTGCTGTCGGGTCCTGGAGTATTCTGTAGGGTTCCAGAGGGGCTCGTAGGGTTGCGTCAAAATCTGTAGGCTTCCCTAGGGGCCCGTAGAGTCCCGTAGATTTCCGTAGGGGCCTGTAGGGTTGTGTAAGTGCCCGCAGGGGTTGGTAGGAGCTTGTAGGGTGCCATAAGTTTCCAGAGGGTTGTGTAGGGTTCCGTAGGGGCCGGTGGTGTTCCCTAAGGGCCTGTAGAGTCTTGTACAGTTCCGTAGGGGCCTGTAGGTTTCCATAAGCGCCCGCAGAGGTTTGAAGGGGCCCGTACTGTTCCGTAAGGATCCATAGGGCTCCGTGGAGCTTCGTAGGTTCCCTAGAGGCCTGTAGAATACCGCAGGAGCCAGTAGTGTTCTGTAGGGGCCCGTGGGGTTCCTTCCATAGGGGCTGGCAGTGTTCCGTAGGGGCCTCTAGGGTTGAGTAAGTACCCGCAGGAGTCTGTAGGAATCCGTGGGATTCTGTAAGGTTCTGGAGAGTTCTACAGGGTTCCCTAGGGGCCCGTAGAGTTCCGTAGTGGCTGTTAAAGTTCCGTAGGGCCCTGTACCGTTCCGTAACTGCCTGCAAGGGTCTTTAGGCTTCCGTAGGGGCTGGTAGGGTTCCATAAAGTTCCGTGGGTTCCTGCAGAGTTCTGCAAGTGCCCGCAAGGGCCTGTAGGGGCCCACAGTGTTTCTGTCAGGTTCCGTAGAGTTCCGTAGGGGCCATAGGTTTCCGTAGTGGCTGGTAGTATTCCGTAGGGGCCTGTAGGGTTGTGTAAGTGCCCGCAGGGGTTGGTAGGAGCTTGTAGGGTGCCATAAGTTTCCAGAGGGTTGTGTTGGGTTCCGTAGGGGCCTGTGGTGTTCCCTAGGGGCCTGTAGAGTCTCGTACAGTTCCGTAGGGTCCTGTAGGTTTCCATAAGCGCCCGCAGAGGTTTGAAGGGGCCCGTACTGTTCCGTAAGGATCCATAGGGCTCCGTAGAGCTTCGTAGGTTCCCTAGAGGCCTGTAGAGTACCGCAGGAGCCAGTAGTGTTCTGTAGGGGCCCGTAGGGTTCCTTCCATAGGGGCTGGCAGTGTTCCGTAGGGGCCTCTAGGGTTGAGTAAGTACCCGCAGGAGTCTGTAGGAATCCGTGGGATTGTGTAAGGTTCTGGAGGGTTCTGCAGGGTTCCGTAGGGGCCCGTAGAGTTCCGTAGTGGCTGGTAAAGTTCCGTAGGGCCCTGTACCGTTCCGTAACTGCCTGCAAGGGTCTTTAGGCTTCCGTAGGGGCTGGTAGGGTTCCATAAAGTTCCGTGGGTTCCTGCAGAGTTCTGCAAGTGCCCGCAAGGGCCTGTAGGGGCCCACAGTGTTTCTGTCAGGTTCCGTAGAGTTCCGTAGGGGCCATAGGTTTCCGTAGTGGCTGGTAGTATTCCGTAGGGGTCTGTAGGGTTCCGTTGGCACCTGCAGTGTTCTGTAGGAGCCCATAGGGTTTTAGTGAGGTTCCGTTGTGTTGCTAAGGGTCTTGTAGAGTGCTGTCGGGTCCTGGAGTATTCTGTAGGGTTCCAGAGGGGCTCGTAGGGTTCCGTCAAAATCTGTAGGCTTCCCTAGGGGCCCGTAGAGTCCCGTAGATTTCCGTAGGGGCCTGTAGGGTTGTGTAAGTGCCCGCAGGGGTTGGTAGGAGCTTGTAGGGTGCCATAAGTTTCCAGAGGGTTGTGTAGGGTTCCGTAGGGGCCTGTGGTGTTCCCTAGGGGCCTGTAGAGTCTTGTACAGTTCCGTAGGGGCCTGTAGGTTTCCATAAGCGCCCGCAGAGGTTTGAAGGGGCCCGTACTGTTCCGTAAGGATCCATAGGGCTCCGTGGAGCTTCGTAGGTTCCCTAGAGGCCTGTAGAATACCGCAGGAGCCAGTAGTGTTCTGTAGGGGCCCGTGGGGTTCCTTCCATAGGGGCTGGCAGTGTTCCGTAGGGGCCTCTAGGGTTGAGTAAGTACCCGCAGGAGTCTGTAGGAATCCGTGGGATTCTGTAAGGTTCTGGAGGGTTCTGCAGGGTTCCGTAGGGGCCCGTAGAGTTCCGTAGTGGCTGTTAAAGTTCCGTAGGGCCCTGTACCGTTCCGTAACTGCCTGCAAGGGTCTTTAGGCTTCCGTAGGGGCTGGTAGGGTTCCATAAAGTTCCGTGGGTTCCTGCAGAGTTCTGCAAGTGCCCGCAAGGGCCCACAGTGTTTCTGTCAGGTTCCGTAGAGTTCCGTAGGGGCCATAGGTTTCCGTAGTGGCTGGTAGTATTCCGTAGGGGCCTGTAGGGTTGTGTAAGTGCCCGCAGGGGTTGGTAGGAGCTTGTAGGGTGCCATAAGTTTCCAGAGGGTTGTGTAGGGTTCTGTAGGGGCCGGTGGTGTTCCCTAGGGGCCTGTAGAGTCTTGTACAGTTCCGTAGGGGCCTGTCGTGTTCCCTAAGGGCCTGAAGAGCCTCGTACAGTTCCGTAGGGTCCTGTAGGTTTCCATAAGCGCCCGCAGAGGTTTGAAGGGGCCCGTACTGTTCCGTAAGGATCCATAGGGCTCCGTAGAGCTTCGTAGGTTCCCTAGAGGCCTGTAGAATACTGCAGGAGCCAGTAGTGTTCTGTAGGGGCCCGTAGGGTTCTTTCCATAGGGGCTGGCAGTGTTCCGTAGGGGCCTCTAGGGTTGAGTAAGTACCCGCAGGAGTCTGTAGGAATCCGTGGGATTCTGTAAGGTTCTGGAGGGTTCTGCAGGGTTCCGTAGGGGCCCGTAGAGTTCCGTAGTGGCTGGTAAAGTTCCGTAGGGCCCTGTACCGTTCCGTAACTGCCTGCAAGGGTCTTTAGGCTTCCGTAGGGGCTGGTAGGGTTCCATAAAGTTCCGTGGGTTCCTGCAGAGTTCTGCAAGTGCCCGCAAGGGCCTGTAGGGGCCCACAGTGTTTCTGTCAGGTTCCGTAGAGTTCCGTAGGGGCCATAGGTTTCCGTAGTGGCTGGTAGTATTCCGTAGGGGCCTGTAGGGTTGTGTAAGTGCCCGCAGGGGTTGGTAGGAGCTTGTAGGGTGCCATAAGTTTCCGGAGGGTTGTGTAGGGTTCCGTAGGGGCCTGTGGTGTTCCCTAGGGGCCTGTAGAGTCTTGTACAGTTCCGTAGGGGCCTGTAGGTTTCCATAAGCACCCGCAGAGGTTTGAAGGGGCCCGTACTGTTCCGTAAGGATCCATAGGGCTCCGTGGAGCTTCGTAGGTTCCCTAGAGGCCTGTAGAATACCGCAGGAGCCAGTAGTGTTCTGTAGGGGCCCGTGGGGTTCCTTCCATAGGGGCTGGCAGTGTTCCGTAGGGGCCTCTAGGGTTGAGTAAGTACCCGCAGGAGTCTGTAGGAATCCGTGGGATTGTGTAAGGTTCTGGAGGGTTCTGCAGGGTTCCGTAGGGGCCCGTAGAGTTCCGTAGTGGCTGGTAAAGTTCCGTAGGGCCCTGTACCGTTCCGTAACTGCCTGCAAGGGTCTTTAGGCTTCCGTAGGGGCTGGTAGGGTTCCATAAAGTTCCGTGGGTTCCTGCAGAGTTCTGCAAGTGCCCGCAAGGGCCTGTAGGGGCCCACAGTGTTTCTGTCAGGTTCCGTAGAGTTCCCTAGGGGCCATAGGTTTCCGTAGTGGCTGGTAGTATTCCGTAGGGGCCTGTAGGGTTGTGTAAGTGCCCGCAGGGGTTGGTAGGAGCTTGTAGGGTGCCATAAGTTTCCAGAGGGTTGTGTTGGGTTCCGTAGGGGCCTGTGGTGTTCCCTAGGGGCCTGTAGAGTCTCGTACAGTTCCGTAGGGTCCTGTAGGTTTCCATAAGCGCCCGCAGAGGTTTGAAGGGGCCCGTACTGTTCCGTAAGGATCCATAGGGCTCCGTAGAGCTTCGTAGGTTCCCTAGAGGCCTGTAGAGTACCGCAGGAGCCAGTAGTGTTCTGTAGGGGCCCGTAGGGTTCCTTCCATAGGGGCTGGCAGTGTTCCGTAGGGGCCTCTAGGGTTGAGTAAGTACCCGCAGGAGTCTGTAGGAATCCGTGGGATTGTGTAAGGTTCTGGAGGGTTCTGCAGGGTTCCGTAGGGGCCCGTAGAGTTCCGTAGTGGCTGGTAAAGTTCCGTAGGGCCCTGTACCGTTCCGTAACTGCCTGCAAGGGTCTTTAGGGTTCCGTAGGGGCTGGTAGGGTTCCATAAAGTTCCGGGGTTCCTGCAGAGTTCTGCAAGTGCCCGCAAGGGCCTGTAGGGGCCCACAGTGTTTCTGTCAGGTTCCGTAGAGTTCCCTAGGGGCCATAGGTTTCCGTAGTGGCTGGTAGTATTCCGTAGGGGCCTGTAGGGTTCCGTTGGCACCTGCAGTGTTCTGTAGGAGCCCATAGGGTTTTAGTGAGGTTCCGTTGTGTTGCTAAGGGTCTTGTAGAGTGCTGTCGGGTCCTGGAGTATTCTGTAGGGTTCCAGAGGGGCTCGTAGGGTTCCGTCAAAATCTGTAGGCTTCCCTAGGGGCCCGTAGAGTCCCGTAGATTTCCGTAGGGGCCTGTAGGGTTGTGTAAGTGCCCGCAGGGGTTGGTAGGAGCTTGTAGGGTGCCATAAGTTTCCAGAGGGTTGTGTAGGGTTCCGTAGGGGCCTGTGGTGTTCCCTAGGGGCCTGTAGAGTCTTGTACAGTTCCGTAGGGGCCTGTAGGTTTCCATAAGCGCCCGCAGAGGTTTGAAGGGGCCCGTACTGTTCCGTAAGGATCCATAGGGCTCCGTGGAGCTTCGTAGGTTCCCTAGAGGCCTGTAGAATACCGCAGGAGCCAGTAGTGTTCTGTAGGGGCCCGTAGGGTTCCTTCCATAGGGGCTGGCAGTGTTCCGTAGGGGCCTCTAGGGTTGAGTAAGTACCCGCAGGAGTCTGTAGGAATCCGTGGGATTCTGTAAGGTTCTGGAGGGTTCTGCAGGGTTCCGTAGGGGCCCGTAGAGTTCCGTAGTGGCTGTTAAAGTTCCGTAGGGCCCTGTACCGTTCCGTAACTGCCTGCAAGGGTCTTTAGGCTTCCGTAGGGGCTGGTAGGGTTCCATAAAGTTCCGTGGGTTCCTGCAGAGTTCTGCAAGTGCCCGCAAGGGCCTGTAGGGGCCCACAGTGTTTCTGTCAGGTTCCGTAGAGTTCCGTAGGGGCCATAGGTTTCCGTAGTGGCTGGTAGTATTCCGTAGGGGCCTGTAGGGTTGTGTAAGTGCCCGCAGGGGTTGGTAGGAGCTTGTAGGGTGCCATAAGTTTCCAGAGGGTTGTGTTGGGTTCCGTAGGGGCCTGTGGTGTTCCCTAGGGGCCTGTAGAGTCTCGTACAGTTCCGTAGGGTCCTGTAGGTTTCCATAAGCGCCCACAGAGGTTTGAAGGGGCCCGTACTGTTCCGTAAGGATCCATAGGGCTCCGTAGAGCTTCGTAGGTTCCCTAGAGGCCTGTAGAGTACCGCAGGAGCCAGTAGTGTTCTGTAGGGGCCCGTAGGGTTCCTTCCATAGGGGCTGGCAGTGTTCCGTAGGGGCCTCTAGGGTTGAGTAAGTACCCGCAGGAGTCTGTAGGAATCCGTGGGATTGTGTAAGGTTCTGGAGGGTTCTGCAGGGTTCCGTAGGGGCCCGTAGAGTTCCGTAGTGGCTGGTAAAGTTCCGTAGGGCCCTGTACCGTTCCGTAACTGCCTGCAAGGGTCTTTAGGCTTCCGTAGGGGCTGGTAGGGTTCCATAAAGTTCCGGGGTTCCTGCAGAGTTCTGCAAGTGCCCGCAAGGGCCTGTAGGGGCCCACAGTGTTTCTGTCAGGTTCCGTAGAGTTCCCTAGGGGCCATAGGTTTCCGTAGTGGCTGGTAGTATTCCGTAGGGGCCTGTAGGGTTCCGTTGGCACCTGCAGTGTTCTGTAGGAGCCCATAGGGTTTTAGTGAGGTTCCGTTGTGTTGCTAAGGGTCTTGTAGAGTGCTGTCGGGTCCTGGAGTATTCTGTAGGGTTCCAGAGGGGCTCGTAGGGTTCCGTCAAAATCTGTAGGCTTCCCTAGGGGCCCGTAGAGTCCCGTAGATTTCCGTAGGGGCCTGTAGGGTTGTGTAAGTGCCCGCAGGGGTTGGTAGGAGCTTGTAGGGTGCCATAAGTTTCCAGAGGGTTGTGTTGGGTTCCGTAGGGGCCTGTGGTGTTCCCTAGGGGCCTGTAGAGTCTCGTACAGTTCCGTAGGGTCCTGTAGGTTTCCATAAGCGCCCGCAGAGGTTTGAAGGGGCCCGTACTGTTCCGTAAGGATCCATAGGGCTCCGTAGAGCTTCGTAGGTTCCCTAGAGGCCTGTAGAGTACCGCAGGAGCCAGTAGTGTTCTGTAGGGGCCCGTAGGGTTCCTTCCATAGGGGCTGGCAGTGTTCCGTAGGGGCCTCTAGGGTTGAGTAAGTACCCGCAGGAGTCTGTAGGAATCCGTGGGATTGTGTAAGGTTCTGGAGGGTTCTGCAGGGTTCCGTAGGGGCCCGTAGAGTTCCGTAGTGGCTGGTAAAGTTCCGTAGGGCCCTGTACCGTTCCGTAACTGCCTGCAAGGGTCTTTAGGCTTCCGTAGGGGCTGGTAGGGTTCCATAAAGTTCCGTGGGTTCCTGCAGAGTTCTGCAAGTGCCCGCAAGGGCCTGTAGGGGCCCACAGTGTTTCTGTCAGGTTCCGTAGAGTTCCGTAGGGGCCATAGGTTTCCGTAGTGGCTGGTAGTATTCCGTAGGGGCCTGTAGGGTTCCGTTGGCACCTGCAGTGTTCTGTAGGAGCCCATAGGGTTTTAGTGAGGTTCCGTTGTGTTGCTAAGGGTCTTGTAGAGTGCTGTCGGGTCCTGGAGTATTCTGTAGGGTTCCAGAGGGGCTCGTAGGGTTCCGTCAAAATCTGTAGGCTTCCCTAGGGGCCCGTAGAGTCCCGTAGATTTCCGTAGGGGCCTGTAGGGTTGTGTAAGTGCCCGCAGGGGTTGGTAGGAGCTTGTAGGGTGCCATAAGTTTCCAGAGGGTTGTGTAGGGTTCCGTAGGGGCCTGTGGTGTTCCCTAGGGGCCTGTAGAGTCTTGTACAGTTCCGTAGGGGCCTGTAGGTTTCCATAAGCGCCCGCAGAGGTTTGAAGGGGCCCGTACTGTTCCGTAAGGATCCATAGGGCTCCGTGGAGCTTCGTAGGTTCCCTAGAGGCCTGTAGAATACCGCAGGAGCCAGTAGTGTTCTGTAGGGGCCCGTGGGGTTCCTTCCATAGGGGCTGGCAGTGTTCCGTAGGGGCCTCTAGGGTTGAGTAAGTACCCGCAGGAGTCTGTAGGAATCCGTGGGATTCTGTAAGGTTCTGGAGGGTTCTGCAGGGTTCCGTAGGGGCCCGTAGAGTTCCGTAGTGGCTGTTAAAGTTCCGTAGGGCCCTGTACCGTTCCGTAACTGCCTGCAAGGGTCTTTAGGCTTCCGTAGGGGCTGGTAGGGTTCCATAAAGTTCCGTGGGTTCCTGCAGAGTTCTGCAAGTGCCCGCAAGGGCCTGTAGGGGCCCCCAGTGTTTCTGTCAGGTTCCGTAGAGTTCCGTAGGGGCCATAGGTTTCCGTAGTGGCTGGTAGTATTCCGTAGGGGCCTGTAGGGTTGTGTAAGTGCCCGCAGGGGTTGGTAGGAGCTTGTAGGGTGCCATAAGTTTCCAGAGGGTTGTGTAGGGTTCCGTAGGGGCCGGTGGTGTTCCCTAGGGGCCTGTAGAGTCTTGTACAGTTCCGTAGGGGCCTGTCGTGTTCCCTAAGGGCCTGAAGAGCCTCGTACAGTTCCGTAGGGTCCTGTAGGTTTCCATAAGCGCCCGCAGAGGTTTGAAGGGGCCCGTACTGTTCCGTAAGGATCCATAGGGCTCCGTAGAGCTTCGTAGGTTCCCTAGAGGCCTGTAGAATACCGCAGGAGCCAGTAGTGTTCTGTAGGGGCCCGTAGGGTTCTTTCCATAGGGGCTGGCAGTGTTCCGTAGGGGCCTCTAGGGTTGAGTAAGTACCCGCAGGAGTCTGTAGGAATCCGTGGGATTGTGTAAGGTTCTGGAGGGTTCTGCAGGGTTCCGTAGGGGCCCGTAGAGTTCCGTAGTGGCTGGTAAAGTTCCGTAGGGCCCTGTACCGTTCCGTAACTGCCTGCAAGGGTCTTTAGGCTTCCGTAGGGGCTGGTAGGGTTCCATAAAGTTCCGTGGGTTCCTGCAGAGTTCTGCAAGTGCCCGCAAGGGCCTGTAGGGGCCCACAGTGTTTCTGTCAGGTTCCGTAGAGTTCCGTAGGGGCCATAGGTTTCCGTAGTGGCTGGTAGTATTCCGTAGGGGCCTGTAGGGTTGTGTAAGTGCCCGCAGGGGTTGGTAGGAGCTTGTAGGGTGCCATAAGTTTCCAGAGGGTTGTGTAGGGTTCCGTAGGGGCCGGTGGTGTTCCCTAGGGGCCTGTAGAGTCTCGTACAGTTCCGTAGGGGCCTGTGGTGTTCCCTAAGGGCCTGTAGAGCCTCGTACAGTTCCGTAGGGTCCTGTAGGTTTCCATAAGCGCCCGCAGAGGTCTGAAGGGGCCCGTACTATTCCGTAAGGATCCATAGGGCTCCGTAGAGCTTCGTAGGTTCCCAGGAGGCCTGTAGAATACCGCAGGAGCCAGTAGTGTTCTGTAGGGGCCCGTAGGGTTCCTTCCATAGGGGCTGGCAGTGTTCCGTAGGGTCCTCTAGGGTTGAGTAAGTACCCGCAGGAGTCTGTAGGAATCCGTGGGATTGTGTAAGGTTCTGGAGGGTTCTGCAGGGTTCCGTAGGGGCCCGTAGAGTTCCGTAGTGGCTGGTAAAGTTCCGTAGGGCCCTGTACCGTTCCGTAACTGCCTGCAAGGGTCTTTAGGCTTCCGTAGGGGCTGGTAAGGTTCCATAAAGTTCCGTGGGTTCCTGCAGAGTTCTGCAAGTGCCCACAAGGGCCTGTATGGGCCCACAGTGTTTCTGTCAGGTTCCGTAGAGTTCCGTAGGGGCCATAGGTTTCCGTAGTGGCTGGTAGTATTCCGTAGGGGCCTGTAGGGTTGTGTAAGTGCCCGCAGGGGTTGGTAGGAGCTTGTAGGGTGACATATGTTTCCGGAGGGTTGTGTAGGGTTCCGTAAGGGCCTGTGGTGTTCCCTAGGGGCCTGTAGAGTCTCGTACAGTTCCGTAGGGTCCTGTAGGTATCCATAAGCGCCCGCAGAGGTCTGAAGGGGCCCGTACTGTTCCGTAAGGATCCATAGGGCTCCGTAGAGCTTCGTAGGTTCCCTAGAGGCCTGTAGAGTACCGCAGGAGCCAGTAGTGTTCTGTAGGGGCCCGTAGGGTTCCTTCCATAGGGGCTGGCAGTGTTCCGTAGGGGCCTCTAGAATTGAGTAAGTACCCGCAGGAGTCTGTAGGAATCCGTGGGATTGTGTAAGGTTCTGGAGGGTTCTGCAGGGTTCCCTAGGGGCCCGTAGAGTTCCGTAGTGGCTGGTAAAGTTCCGTAGGGCCCTGTACCGTTCCATAACTGCCTGCAAGGGTCTTTAGGCTTCCGTAGGGGCTGGTAGGGTTCCATAAAGTTCCGTGGGTTCCTGCAGAGTTCTGCAAGTGCCCGCAAGGGCCTGTAGGGGCCCACAGTGTTTCTGTCAGGTTCCGTAGAGTTCCGTAGGGGCCATAGGTTTCCGTAGTGGCTGGTAGTATTCCGTAGGGGCCTGTAGGGTTGTGTAAGTGCCCGCAGGGGTTGGTAGGAGCTTGTAGGGTGCCATATGTTTCCGGAGGGTTGTGTAGGGTTCCGTAGGGGCCTGTGGTGTTCCCTAGGGGCCTGTAGAGTCTCGTACAGTTCCGTAGGGTCCTGTAGGTTTCCATAAGCGCCCGCAGAGGTCTGAAGGGGCCCGTACTATTCCGTAAGGATCCATAGGGCTCCGTAGAGCTTCGTAGGTTCCCAGGAGGCCTGTAGAATACCGCAGGAGCCAGTAGTGTTCTGTAGGGGCCCGTAGGGTTCCTTCCATAGGGGCTGGCAGTGTTCCGTAGGGTCCTCTAGGGTTGAGTAAGTACCCGCAGGAGTCTGTAGGAATCCGTGGGATTGTGTAAGGTTCTGGAGGGTTCTGCAGGGTTCCGTAGGGGCCCGTAGAGTTCCGTAGTGGCTGGTAAAGTTCCGTAGGGCCCTGTACCGTTCCGTAACTGCCTGCAAGGGTCTTTAGGCTTCCGTAGGGGCTGGTAAGGTTCCATAAAGTTCCGTGGGTTCCTGCAGAGTTCTGCAAGTGCCCGCAAGGGCCTGTATGGGCCCACAGTGTTTCTGTCAGGTTCCGTAGAGTTCCGTAGGGGCCATAGGTTTCCGTAGTGGCTGGTAGTATTCCGTAGGGGCCTGTAGGGTTGTGTAAGTGCCCGCAGGGGTTGGTAGGAGCTTGTAGGGTGCCATATGTTTCCGGAGGGTTGTGTAGGGTTCCGTAGGGGCCTGTGGTGTTCCCTAGGGGCCTGTAGAGTCTCGTACAGTTCCGTAGGGGCCTGTAGGTTTCCATAAGCGCCCGCAGAGGTCTGAAGGGGCCCGTACTGTTCCGTAAGGATCCATAGGGCTCCGTAGAGCTTCGTAGGTTCCCTAGAGGCCTGTAGAGTACCGCAGGAGCCAGTAGTGTTCTGTAGGGGCCCGTAGGGTTCCTTCCATAGGGGCTGGCAGTGTTCCGTAGGGGCCTCTAGGGTTGAGTAAGTACCCGCAGGAGTCTGTAGGAATCCGTGGGATTGTGTAAGGTTCTGGAGGGTTCTGCAGGGTTCCCTAGGGGCCCGTAGAGTTCCGTAGTGGCTGGTAAAGTTCCGTAGGGCCCTGTACCGTTCCGTAACTGCCTGCAAGGGTCTTTAGGCTTCCGTAGGGGCTGGTAGGGTTCCATAAAGTTCCGTGGGTTCCTGCAGAGTTCTGCAAGTGCCCGCAAGGGCCTGTAGGGGCCCACAGTGTTTCTGTCAGGTTCCGTAGAGTTCCGTAGGGGCCATAGGTTTCCGTAGCGGCTGGTAGTATTCAGTAGGGGTCTGTAGGGTTCCGTTGGCACCTGCAGTGTTCTGTAGGAGCCCATAGGGTTTTAGTGAGGTTCCGTTGTGTTGCTAAGGGTCTTGTAGAGTGCTGTCGGGTCCTGGAGTATTCTGTAGGGTTCCAGAGGGGCTCGTAGGGTTGCGTCAAAATCTGTAGGCTTCCCTAGGGGCCCGTGGAGTCCCGTAGATTTCCGTAGGGGCCTGTAGGTTTGTGTAAGTGCCCGCAGGGGTTGGTGGGAGCTTGTAGGGTGCCATAAGTTTCCGGAGGGTTGTGTAGGGTTCCGTAGGGGCCGGTGGTGTTCCCTAGGGGCCTGTAGAGTCTCGTACAGTTCCGTAGGGGCCTGTGGTGTTCCCTAAGGGCCTGTAGAGCCTCGTACAGTTCCGTAGGGTCCTGTAGGTTTCCATAAGCGCCCGCAGAGGTCTGAAGGGGCCCGTACTATTCCGTAAGGATCCATAGGGCTCCGTAGAGCTTCATAGGTTCCCTAGAGGCCTGTAGAGTACCGCAGGAGCCAGTAGTGTTCTGTAGGGGCCCGTAGGGTTCCTTCCATAGGGGCTGGCAGTGTTCCGTAGGGTCCTCTAGGGTTGAGTAAGTACCCGCAGGAGTCTGTAGGAATCCGTGGGATTCTGTAAGGTTCTGGAGGGTTCTGCAGGGTTCCGTAGGGGCCCGTAGAGTTCCGTAGTGGCTGGTAAAGTTCCGTAGGGCCCTGTACCGTTCCGTAACTGCCTGCAAGGGTCTTTAGGCTTCCGTAGGGGCTGGTAGGGTTCCATAAAGTTCCGTGGGTTCCTGCAGAGTTCTGCAAGTGCCCGCAAGGGCCTGTAGGGGCCCACAGTGTTTCTGTCAGGTTCCGTAGAGTTCCGTAGGGGCCATAGGTTTCCGTAGTGGCTGGTAGTATTCCGTAGGGGTCTGTAGGGTTCCGTTGGCACCTGCAGTGTTCTGTAGGAGCCCATAGGGTTTTAGTGAGGTTCCGTTGTGTTGCTAAGGGTCTTGTAGAGTGCTGTCGGGTCCTGGAGTATTCTGTAGGGTTCCAGAGGGGCTCGTAGGGTTGCGTCAAAATCTGTAGGCTTCCCTAGGGGCCCGTGGAGTCCCGTAGATTTCCGTAGGGGCCTGTAGGTTTGTGTAAGTGCCCGCAGGGGTTGGTAGGAGCTTGTAGGGTGCCATAAGTTTCCAGAGGGTTGTGTAGGGTTCCGTAGGGGCCTGTGGTGTTCCCTAGGGGCCTGTAGAGTCTCGTACAGTTCCATAGGGTCCTGTAGGTTTCCATAAGCGCCCGCAGAGGTTTGAAGGGGCCCGTACTGTTCCGTAAGGATCCATAGGGCTCCGTGGAGCTTCGTAGGTTCCCTAGAGGCCTGTAGAATACCGCAGGAGCCAGTAGTGTTCTGTAGGGGCCCGTAGGGTTCCTTCCATAGGGGCTGGCAGTGTTCCGTAGGGGCCTCTAGGGTTGAGTAAGTACCCGCAGGAGTCTGTAGGAATCCGTGGGATTGTGTAAGGTTCTGGAGGGTTCTGCAGGGTTCCGTAGGGGCCCATAGAGTTCCGTAGTGGCTGGTAAAGTTCCGTAGGGCCCTGTACCGTTCCGTAACTGCCTGCAAGGGTCTTTAGGCTTCCGTAGGGGCTGGTAGGGTTCCATAAAGTTCCGTGGGTTCCTGCAGAGTTCTGCAAGTGCCCGCAAGGGCCTGTAGGGGCCCACAGTGTTTCTGTCAGGTTCCGTAGAGTTCCGTAGGGGCCATAGGTTTCCGTAGCGGCTGGTAGTATTCTGTAGGGGTCTGTAGGGTTCCGTTGGCACCTGCAGTGTTCTGTAGGAGCCCATAGGGTTTTAGTGAGGTTCCGTTGTGTTGCTAAGGGTCTTGTAGAGTGCTGTCGGGTCCTGGAGTATTCTGTAGGGTTCCAGAGGGGCTCGTAGGGTTCCGTCAAAATCTGTAGGCTTCCCTAGGGGCCCGTGGAGTCCCGTAGATTTCCGTAGGGGCCTGTAGGTTTGTGTAAGTGCCCGCAGGGGTTGGTAGGAGCTTGTAGGGTGCCATAAGTTTCCAGAGGGTTGTGTAGGGTTCCGTAGGGGCCGGTGGTGTTCCCTAGGGGCCTGTAGAGTCTCGTACAGTTCCGTAGGGGCCTGTGGTGTTCCCTAAGGGCCTGTAGAGTCTCGTACAGTTCCGTAGGGTCCTGTAGGTTTCCATAAGCGCCCGCAGAGGTCTGAAGGGGCCCGTACTATTCCGTAAGGATCCATAGGGCTCCGTAGAGCTTCGTAGGTTCCCTAGAGGCCTGTAGAGTACCGCAGGAGCCAGTAGTGTTCTGTAGGGGCCCGTAGGGTTCCTTCCATAGGGGCTGGCAGTGTTCCGTAGGGGCCTCTAGGGTTGAGTAAGTACCCGCAGGAGTCTGTAGGAATCCGTGGGATTCTGTAAGGTTCTGGAGAGTTCTGCAGGGTTCCCTAGGGGCCCGTAGAGTTCCGTAGTGGCTGGTAAAGTTCCGTAGGGCATTGTACCGTTCCATAACTGCCTGCAAGGGTCTTTAGGCTTCCGTAGGGGCTGGTAGGGTTCCATAAAGTTCCGTGGGTTCCTGCAGAGTTCTGCAAGTGCCCGCAAGGGCCTGTAGGGGCCCACAGTGTTTCTGTCAGGTTCCGTAGAGTTCCGTAGGGGCCATAGGTTTCCGTAGCGGCTGGTAGTATTCTGTAGGGGTCTGTAGGGTTCCGTTGGCACCTGCAGTGTTCTGTAGGAGCCCATAGGGTTTTAGTGAGGTTCCGTTGTGTTGCTAAGGGTCTTGTAGAGTGCTGTCGGGTCCTGGAGTATTCTGTAGGGTTCCAGAGGGGCTCGTAGGGTTGCGTCAAAATCTGTAGGCTTCCCTAGGGGCCCGTGGAGTCCCGTAGATTTCCGTAGGGGCCTGTAGGTTTGTGTAAGTGCCCGCAGGGGTTGGTAGGAGCTTGTAGGGTGCCATAAGTTTCCATAGGGTTGTGTAGGGTTCCGTAGGGGCCGGTGGTGTTCCCTAGGGGCCTGTAGAGTCTCGTACAGTTCCGTAGGGGCCTGTGGTGTTCCCTAAGGGCCTGTAGAGTCTCGTACAGTTCCGTAGGGTCCTGTAGGTTTCCATAAGCGCCCGCAGAGGTCTGAAGGGGCCCGTACTATTCCGTAAGGATCCATAGGGCTCCGTAGAGCTTCGTAGGTTCCCTAGAGGCCTGTAGAGTACCGCAGGAGCCAGTAGTGTTCTGTAGGGGCCCGTAGGGTTCCTTCCATAGGGGCTGGCAGTGTTCCGTAGGGGCCTCTAGGGTTGAGTAAGTACCCGCAGGAGTCTGTAGGAATCCGTGGGATTCTGTAAGGTTCTGGAGAGTTCTGCAGGGTTCCCTAGGGGCCCGTAGAGTTCCGTAGTGGCTGGTAAAGTTCCGTAGGGCATTGTACCGTTCCATAACTGCCTGCAAGGGTCTTTAGGCTTCCGTAGGGGCTGGTAGGGTTCCATAAAGTTCCGTGGGTTCCTGCAGAGTTCTGCAAGTGCCCGCAAGGGCCTGTAGGGGCCCACAGTGTTTCTGTCAGGTTCCGTAGAGTTCCGTAGGGGCCATAGGTTTCCGTAGCGGCTGGTAGTATTCTGTAGGGGTCTGTAGGGTTCCGTTGGCACCTGCAGTGTTCTGTAGGAGCCCATAGGGTTTTAGTGAGGTTCCGTTGTGTTGCTAAGGGTCTTGTAGAGTGCTGTCGGGTCCTGGAGTATTCTGTAGGGTTCCAGAGGGGCTCGTAGGGTTCCGTCAAAATCTGTAGGCTTCCCTAGGGGCCCGTGGAGTCCCGTAGATTTCCGTAGGGGCCTGTAGGTTTGTGTAAGTGCCCGCAGGGGTTGGTAGGAGCTTGTAGGGTGCCATAAGTTTCCAGAGGGTTGTGTAGGGTTCCGTAGGGGCCGGTGGTGTTCCCTAGGGGCCTGTAGAGTCTCGTACAGTTCCGTAGGGGCCTGTGGTGTTCCCTAAGGGCCTGTAGAGTCTCGTACAGTTCCGTAGGGTCCTGTAGGTTTCCATAAGCGCCCGCAGAGGTCTGAAGGAGCCCGTACTATTCCGTAAGGATCCATAGGGCTCCGTAGAGCTTCGTAGGTTCCCTAGAGGCCTGTAGAGTACCGCAGGAGCCAGTAGTGTTCTGTAGGGGCCCGTAGGGTTCCTTCCATAGGGGCTGGCAGTGTTCCGTAGGGGCCTCTAGGGTTGAGTAAGTACCCGCAGGAGTCTGTAGGAATCCGTGGGATTCTGTAAGGTTCTGGAGAGTTCTGCAGGGTTCCCTAGGGGCCCGTAGAGTTCCGTAGTGGCTGGTAAAGTTCCGTAGGGCATTGTACCGTTCCATAACTGCCTGCAAGGGTCTTTAGGCTTCCGTAGGGGCTGGTAGGGTTCCATAAAGTTCCGTGGGTTCCTGCAGAGTTCTGCAAGTGCCCGCAAGGGCCTGTAGGGGCCCACAGTGTTTCTGTCAGGTTCCGTAGAGTTCCGTAGGGGCCATAGGTTTCCGTAGCGGCTGGTAGTATTCTGTAGGGGTCTGTAGGGTTCCGTTGGCACCTGCAGTGTTCTGTAGGAGCCCATAGGGTTTTAGTGAGGTTCCGTTGTGTTGCTAAGGGTCTTGTAGAGTGCTGTCGGGTCCTGGAGTATTCTGTAGGGTTCCAGAGGGGCTCGTAGGGTTCCGTCAAAATCTGTAGGCTTCCCTAGGGGCCCGTGGAGTCCCGTAGATTTCCGTAGGGGCCTGTAGGTTTGTGTAAGTGCCCGCAGGGGTTGGTAGGAGCTTGTAGGGTGCCATAAGTTTCCAGAGGGTTGTGTAGGGTTCCGTAGGGGCCGGTGGTGTTCCCTAGGGGCCTGTAGAGTCTCGTACAGTTCCGTAGGGGCCTGTGGTGTTCCCTAAGGGCCTGTAGAGTCTCGTACAGTTCCGTAGGGTCCTGTAGGTTTCCATAAGCGCCCGCAGAGGTCTGAAGGGGCCCGTACTATTCCGTAAGGATCCATAGGGCTCCGTAGAGCTTCGTAGGTTCCCTAGAGGCCTGTAGAGTACCGCAGGAGCCAGTAGTGTTCTGTAGGGGCCCGTAGGGTTCCTTCCATAGGGGCTGGCAGTGTTCCGTAGGGGCCTCTAGGGTTGAGTAAGTACCCGCAGGAGTCTGTAGGAATCCGTGGGATTCTGTAAGGTTCTGGAGAGTTCTGCAGGGTTCCCTAGGGGCCCGTAGAGTTCCGTAGTGGCTGGTAAAGTTCCGTAGGGCATTGTACCGTTCCATAACTGCCTGCAAGGGTCTTTAGGCTTCCGTAGGGGCTGGTAGGGTTCCATAAAGTTCCGTGGGTTCCTGCAGAGTTCTGCAAGTGCCCGCAAGGGCCTGTAGGGGCCCACAGTGTTTCTGTCAGGTTCCGTAGAGTTCCGTAGGGGCCATAGGTTTCCGTAGCGGCTGGTAGTATTCTGTAGGGGTCTGTAGGGTTCCGTTGGCACCTGCAGTGTTCTGTAGGAGCCCATAGGGTTTTAGTGAGGTTCCGTTGTGTTGCTAAGGGTCTTGTAGAGTGCTGTCGGGTCCTGGAGTATTCTGTAGGGTTCCAGAGGGGCTCGTAGGGTTGCGTCAAAATCTGTAGGCTTCCCTAGGGGCCCGTGGAGTCCCGTAGATTTCCGTAGGGGCCTGTAGGTTTGTGTAAGTGCCCGCAGGGGTTGGTAGGAGCTTGTAGGGTGCCATAAGTTTCCAGAGGGTTGTGTAGGGTTCTGTAGGGGCCGGTGGTGTTCCCTAGGGGCCTGGAGAGTCTCGTACAGTTCCATAGGGGCCTGTGGTGTTCCCTAAGGGCCTGTAGAGCCTCGTACAGTTCCGTAGGGTCCTGTAGGTTTCCATAAGCGCCCGCAGAGGTCTGAAGGGGCCCGTACTATTCCGTAAGGATCCATAGGGCTCCGTAGAGCTTCGTAGGTTCCCAGGAGGCCTGTAGAATACTGCAGGAGCCAGTAGTGTTCTGTAGGGGCCCGTAGGGTTCCTTCCATAGGGGCTGGCAGTATTCCGTAGGGGCCTCTAGGGTTGAGTAAGTGCCCGCAGGAGTCTGTAGGAATCCGTGGGATTGTGTAAGGTTCTGGAGGGTTCTGCAGGGTTCCGTAGGGGCCCGTAGAGTTCCGTAGTGGCTGGTAAAGTTCCGTAGGGCCCTGTACCGTTCCGTAACTGCCTGCAAGGGTCTTTAGGCTTCCGTAGGGGCTGGTAGGGTTCCATAAAGTTCCGTGGGTTCCTGCAGAGTTCTGCAAGTGCCCGCAAGGGCCTGTAGGGGCCCACAGTGTTTCTGTCAGGTTCCGTAGAGTTCCGTAGGGGCCATAGGTTTCCGTAGCGGCTGGTAGTATTCAGTAGGGGTCTGTAGGGTTCCGTTGGCACCTGCAGTGTTCTGTAGGAGCCCATAGGGTTTTAGTGAGGTTCTGTTGTGTTGCTAAGGGTCTTGTAGAGTGCTGTCGGGTCCTGGAGTATTCTGTAGGGTTCCAGAGGGGCTCGTAGGGTTGCGTCAAAATCTGTAGGCTTCCCTAGGGGCCCGTGGAGTCCCGTAGATTTCCGTAGGGGCCTGTAGGGTTGTGTAAGTGCCCGCAGGGGTTGGTAGGAGCTTGTAGGGTGCCATAAGTTTCCGGAGGGTTGTGTAGGGTTCCGTAGGGGCCTGTGGTGTTCCCTAGGGGCCTGTAGAGTCTCGTACAGTTCCGTAGGGGCCTGTAGGTTTCCATAAGCGCCCGCAGAGGTTTGAAGGGGCCCGTACTGTTCCGTAAGGATCCATAGGGCTCCGTAGAGCTTCGTAGGTTCCCTAGAGGCCTGTAGAATACCGCAGGAGCCAGTAGTGTTCTGTAGGGGCCCGTAGGGTTCCTTCCATAGGGGCTGGCAGTGTTCCGTAGGGTCCTCTAGGGTTGAGTAAGTACCCGCAGGAGTCTGTAGGAATCCGTGGGATTGTGTAAGGTTCTGGAGGGTTCTGCAGGGTTCCGTAGGGGCCCGTAGAGTTCCGTAGTGGCTGGTAAAGTTCCATAGGGCCCTGTACCGTTCCGTAACTGCCTGCAAGGGTCTTTAGGCTTCCGTAGGGGCTGGTAGGGTTCCATAAAGTTCCGTGGGTTCCTGCAGAGTTCTGCAAGTGCCCGCAAGGGCCTGTAGGGGCCCACAGTGTTTCTGTCAGGTTCCGTAGAGTTCCGTAGGGGCCATAGGTTTCCGTAGCGGCTGGTAGTATTCTGTAGGGGTCTGTAGGGTTCCGTTGGCACCTGCAGTGTTCTGTAGGAGCCCATAGGGTTTTAGTGAGGTTCCGTTGTGTTGCTAAGGGTCTTGTAGAGTGCTGTCGGGTCCTGGAGTATTCTGTAGGGTTCCAGAGGGGCTCGTAGGGTTCCGTCAAAATCTGTAGGCTTCCCTAGGGGCCCGTGGAGTCCCGTAGATTTCCGTAGGGGCCTGTAGGTTTGTGTAAGTGCCCGCAGGGGTTGGTAGGAGCTTGTAGGGTGCCATAAGTTTCCAGAGGGTTGTGTAGGGTTCCGTAGGGGCCGGTGGTGTTCCCTAGGGGCCTGTAGAGTCTCGTACAGTTCCGTAGGGGCCTGTGGTGTTCCCTAAGGGCCTGTAGAGTCTCGTACAGTTCCGTAGGGTCCTGTAGGTTTCCATAAGCGCCCGCAGAGGTCTGAAGGGGCCCGTACTATTCCGTAAGGATCCATAGGGCTCCGTAGAGCTTCGTAGGTTCCCTAGAGGCCTGTAGAGTACCGCAGGAGCCAGTAGTGTTCTGTAGGGGCCCGTAGGGTTCCTTCCATAGGGGCTGGCAGTGTTCCGTAGGGGCCTCTAGGGTTGAGTAAGTACCCGCAGGAGTCTGTAGGAATCCGTGGGATTCTGTAAGGTTCTGGAGAGTTCTGCAGGGTTCCCTAGGGGCCCGTAGAGTTCCGTAGTGGCTGGTAAAGTTCCGTAGGGCATTGTACCGTTCCATAACTGCCTGCAAGGGTCTTTAGGCTTCCGTAGGGGCTGGTAGGGTTCCATAAAGTTCCGTGGGTTCCTGCAGAGTTCTGCAAGTGCCCGCAAGGGCCTGTAGGGGCCCACAGTGTTTCTGTCAGGTTCCGTAGAGTTCCGTAGGGGCCATAGGTTTCCGTAGCGGCTGGTAGTATTCTGTAGGGGTCTGTAGGGTTCCGTTGGCACCTGCAGTGTTCTGTAGGAGCCCATAGGGTTTTAGTGAGGTTCCGTTGTGTTGCTAAGGGTCTTGTAGAGTGCTGTCGGGTCCTGGAGTATTCTGTAGGGTTCCAGAGGGGCTCGTAGGGTTGCGTCAAAATCTGTAGGCTTCCCTAGGGGCCCGTGGAGTCCCGTAGATTTCCGTAGGGGCCTGTAGGTTTGTGTAAGTGCCCGCAGGGGTTGGTAGGAGCTTGTAGGGTGCCATAAGTTTCCAGAGGGTTGTGTAGGGTTCCGTAGGGGCCGGTGGTGTTCCCTAGGGGCCTGGAGAGTCTCGTACAGTTCCATAGGGGCCTGTAGGTTTCCATAAGCGCCCGCAGAGGTTTGAAGGGGCCCGTACTGTTCCGTAAGGATCCATAGGGCTCCGTAGAGCTTCGTAGGTTCCCTAGAGGCCTGTAGAATACCGCAGGAGCCAGTAGTGTTCTGTAGGGGCCCGTAGGGTTCCTTCCATAGGGGCTGGCAGTGTTCCGTAGGGGCCTCTAGGGTTGAGTAAGTACCCGCAGGAGTCTGTAGGAATCCGTGGGATTCTGTAAGGTTCTGGAGGGTTCTGCAGGGTTCCGTAGGGGCCCGTAGAGTTCCGTAGTGGCTGGTAAAGTTCCGTAGGGCATTGTACCGTTCCGTAACTGCCTGCAAGGGTCTTTAGGCTTCCGTAGGGGCTGGTAGGGTTCCATAAAGTTCCGTGGGTTCCTGCAGAGTTCTGCAAGTGCCCGCAAGGGCCTGTAGGGGCCCACAGTGTTTCTGTCAGGTTCCGTAGAGTTCCGTAGGGGCCATAGGTTTCCGTAGCGGCTGGTAGTATTCTGTAGGGGTCTGTAGGGTTCCGTTGGCACCTGCAGTGTTCTGTAGGAGCCCATAGGGTTTTAGTGAGGTTCTGTTGTGTTGCTAAGGGTCTTGTAGAGTGCTGTCGGGTCCTGGAGTATTCTGTAGGGTTCCAGAGGGGCTCGTAGGGTTCCGTCAAAATCTGTAGGCTTCCCTAGGGGCCCGTGGAGTCCCGTAGATTTCCGTAGGGGCCTGTAGGTTTGTGTAAGTGCCCGCAGGGGTTGGTAGGAGCTTGTAGGGTGCCATAAGTTTCCAGAGGGTTGTGTAGGGTTCCGTAGGGGCCGGTGGTGTTCCCTAGGGGCCTGTAGAGTCTCGTACAGTTCCGTAGGGGCCTGTGGTGTTCCCTAAGGGCCTGTAGAGTCTCGTACAGTTCCGTAGGGTCCTGTAGGTTTCCATAAGCGCCCGCAGAGGTTTGAAGGGGCCCGTACTGTTCCGTAAGGATCCATAGGGCTCCGTAGAGCTTCGTAGGTTCCCTAGAGGCCTGTAGAATACCGCAGGAGCCAGTAGTGTTCTGTAGGGGCCCGTAGGGTTCCTTCCATAGGGGCTGGCAGTGTTCCATAGGGTCCTCTAGGGTTGAGTAAGTACCCGCAGGAGTCTGTAGGAATCCGTGGGATTGTGTAAGGTTCTGGAGGGTTCTGCAGGGTTCCGTAGGGGCCCGTAGTGGCTGGTAAAGTTCCGTAGGGCCCTGTACCGTTCCGTAACTGCCTGCAAGGGTCTTTAGGCTTCCGTAGGGGCTGGTAGGGTTCCATAAAGTTCCGTGGGTTCCTGCAGAGTTCTGCAAGTGCCCGCAAGGGCCTGTAGGGGCCCACAGTGTTTCTGTCAGGTTCCGTAGAGTTCCGTAGGGGCCATAGGTTTCCGTAGCGGCTGGTAGTATTCTGTAGGGGTCTGTAGGGTTCCGTTGGCACCTGCAGTGTTCTGTAGGAGCCCATAGGGTTTTAGTGAGGTTCCGTTGTGTTGCTAAGGGTCTTGTAGAGTGCTGTCGGGTCCTGGAGTATTCTGTAGGGTTCCAGAGGGGCTCGTAGGGTTGCGTCAAAATCTGTAGGCTTCCCTAGGGGCCCGTGGAGTCCCGTAGATTTCCGTAGGGGCCTGTAGGGTTGTGTAAGTGCCCGCAGGGGTTGGTAGGAGCTTGTAGGGTGCCATAAGTTTCCGGAGGGTTGTGTAGGGTTCCGTAGGGGCCTGTGGTGTTCCCTAGGGGCCTGTAGAGTCTCGTACAGTTCCGTAGGGGCCTGTAGGTTTCCATAAGCGCCCGCAGATGTTTGAAGGGGCCCGTACTGTTCCGTAAGGATCCATAGGGCTCCGTAGAGCTTCGTAGGTTCCCTAGAGGCCTGTAGAATACCGCAGGAGCCAGTAGTGTTCTGTAGGGGCCCGTAGGGTTCCTTCCATAGGGGCTGGCAGTGTTCCGTAGGGTCCTCTAGGGTTGAGTAAGTATTCGCAGGAGTCTGTAGGAATCCGTGGGATTCTGTAAGGTTCTGGAGGGTTCTGCAGGGTTCCGTAGGGGCCCGTAGAGTTCCGTAGTGGCTGGTAAAGTTCCGTAGGGCCCTGTACCGTTCCGTAACTGCCTGCAAGGGTCTTTAGGCTTCCGTAGGGGCTGGTAGGGTTCCATAAAGTTCTGTGGGTTCCTGCAGAGTTCTGCAAGTGCCCGCAAGGGCCTGTAGGGGCCCACAGTGTTTCTGTCAGGTTCCGTAGAGTTCCGTAGGGGCCATAGGTTTCCGTAGCGGCTGGTAGTATTCTGTAGGGGTCTGTAGGGTTCCGTTGGCACCTGCAGTGTTCTGTAGGAGCCCATAGGGTTTTAGTGAGGTTCTGTTGTGTTGCTAAGGGTCTTGTAGAGTGCTGTCGGGTCCTGGAGTATTCTGTAGGGTTCCAGAGGGGCTCGTAGGGTTGCGTCAAAATCTGTAGGCTTCCCTAGGGGCCCGTGGAGTCCCGTAGATTTCCGTAGGGGCCTGTAGGTTTGTGTAAGTGCCCGCAGGGGTTGGTAGGAGCTTGTAGGGTGCCATAAGTTTCCGGAGGGTTGTGTAGGGTTCCGTAGGGGCCTGTGGTGTTCCCTAGGGGCCTGTAGAGTCTCGTACAGTTCCGTAGGGGCCTGTAGGTTTCCATAAGCGCCCGCAGAGGTTTGAAGGGGCCCGTACTGTTCCGTAAGGATCCATAGGGCTCCGTAGAGCTTCGTAGGTTCCCTAGAGGCCTGTAGAATACCGCAGGAGCCAGTAGTGTTCTGTAGGGGCCCGTAGGGTTCCTTCCATAGGGGCTGGCAGTGTTCCGTAGGGTCCTCTAGGGTTGAGTAAGTACCCGCAGGAGTCTGTAGGAATCCGTGGGATTGTGTAAGGTTCTGGAGGGTTCTGCAGGGTTCCGTAGGGGCCCGTAGTGGCTGGTAAAGTTCCGTAGGGCCCTGTACCTTTCCGTAACTGCCTGCAAGGGTCTTTAGGCTTCCGTAGGGGCTGGTAGGGTTCCATAAAGTTCCGTGGGTTCCTGCAGAGTTCTGCAAGTGCCCGCAAGGGCCTGTAGGGGCCCACAGTGTTTCTGTCAGGTTCCGTAGAGTTCCGTAGGGGCCATAGGTTTCCGTAGCGGCTGGTAGTATTCTGTAGGGGTCTGTAGGGTTCCGTTGGCACCTGCAGTGTTCTGTAGGAGCCCATAGGGTTTTAGTGAGGTTCTGTTGTGTTGCTAAGGGTCTTGTAGAGTGCTGTCGGGTCCTGGAGTATTCTGTAGGGTTCCAGAGGGGCTCGTAGGGTTCCGTCAAAATCTGTAGGTTTCCCTAGGGGCCCGTGGAGTCCCGTAGATTTCCGTAGGGGCCTGTAGGTTTGTGTAAGTGCCCGCAGGGGTTGGTAGGAGCTTGTAGGGTGCCATAAGTTTCCGGAGGGTTGTGTAGGGTTCCGTAGGGGCCGGTGGTGTTCCCTAGGGGCCTGTAGAGTCTCGTACAGTTCCGTAGGGGCCTGTGGTGTTCCCTAGGGGCCTGTAGAGTCTCGTACAGTTCCGTAGGGGCCTGTAGGTTTCCATAAGCGCCCGCAGAGGTTTGAAGGGGCCCGTACTGTTCCGTAAGGATCCATAGGGCTCCGTAGAGCTTCGTAGGTTCCCTAGAGGCCTGTAGAATACCGCAGGAGCCAGTAGTGTTCTGTAGGGGCCCGTAGGGTTCCTTCCATAGGGGCTGGCAGTGTTCCGTAGGGTCCTCTAGGGTTGAGTAAGTACCCGCAGGAGTCTGTAGGAATCCGTGGGATTCTGTAAGGTTCTGGAGGGTTCTGCAGGGTTCCGTAGGGGCCCGTAGTGGCTGGTAAAGTTCCGTAGGGCCCTGTACCTTTCCGTAACTGCCTGCAAGGGTCTTTAGGCTTCCGTAGGGGCTGGTAGGGTTCCATAAAGTTCCGTGGGTTCCTGCAGAGTTCTGCAAGTGCCCGCAAGGGCCTGTAGGGGCCCACAGTGTTTCTGTCAGGTTCCGTAGAGTTCCGTAGGGGCCATAGGTTTCCGTAGCGGCTGGTAGTATTCTGTAGGGGTCTGTAGGGTTCCGTTGGCACCTGCAGTGTTCTGTAGGAGCCCATAGGGTTTTAGTGAGGTTCTGTTGTGTTGCTAAGGGTCTTGTAGAGTGCTGTCGGGTCCTGGAGTATTCTGTAGGGTTCCAGAGGGGCTCGTAGGGTTCCGTCAAAATCTGTAGGTTTCCCTAGGGGCCCGTGGAGTCCCGTAGATTTCCGTAGGGGCCTGTAGGTTTGTGTAAGTGCCCGCAGGGGTTGGTAGGAGCTTGTAGGGTGCCATAAGTTTCCGGAGGGTTGTGTAGGGTTCCGTAGGGGCCGGTGGTGTTCCCTAGGGGCCTGTAGAGTCTCGTACAGTTCCGTAGGGGCCTGTGGTGTTCCCTAGGGGCCTGTAGAGTCTCGTACAGTTCCGTAGGGGCCTGTAGGTTTCCATAAGCGCCCGCAGAGGTTTGAAGGGGCCCGTACTGTTCCGTAAGGATCCATAGGGCTCCGTAGAGCTTCGTAGGTTCCCTAGAGGCCTGTAGAATACCGCAGGAGCCAGTAGTGTTCTGTAGGGGCCCGTAGGGTTCCTTCCATAGGGGCTGGCAGTGTTCCGTAGGGTCCTCTAGGGTTGAGTAAGTACCCGCAGGAGTCTGTAGGAATCCGTGGGATTCTGTAAGGTTCTGGAGGGTTCTGCAGGGTTCCGTAGGGGCCCGTAGAGTTCCGTAGTGGCTGGTAAAGTTCCGTAGGGCATTGTACCGTTCCGTAACTGCCTGCAAGGGTCTTTAGGCTTCCGTAGGGGCTGGTAGGGTTCCATAAAGTTCCGTGGGTTCCTGCAGAGTTCTGCAAGTGCCCGCAAGGGCCTGTAGGGGCCCACAGTGTTTCTGTCAGGTTCCGTAGAGTTCCGTAGGGGCCATAGGTTTCCGTAGCGGCTGGTAGTATTCTGTAGGGGTCTGTAGGGTTCCGTTGGCACCTGCAGTGTTCTGTAGGAGCCCATAGGGTTTTAGTGAGGTTCTGTTGTGTTGCTAAGGGTCTTGTAGAGTGCTGTCGGGTCCTGGAGTATTCTGTAGGGTTCCAGAGGGGCTCGTAGGGTTCCGTCAAAATCTGTAGGTTTCCCTAGGGGCCCGTGGAGTCCCGTAGATTTCCGTAGGGGCCTGTAGGTTTGTGTAAGTGCCCGCAGGGGTTGGTAGGAGCTTGTAGGGTGCCATAAGTTTCCGGAGGGTTGTGTAGGGTTCCGTAGGGGCCGGTGGTGTTCCCTAGGGGCCTGTAGAGTCTCGTACAGTTCCGTAGGGGCCTGTGGTGTTCCCTAAGGGCCTGTAGAGTCTCGTACAGTTCCGTAGGGTCCTGTAGGTTTCCATAAGTGCCCGCAGAGGTCTGAAGGGGCCCGTACTATTCCGTAAGGATCCATAGGGCTCTGTAGAGCTTCGTAGGTTCCCTAGAGGCCTGTAGAGTACCGCAGGAGCCAGTAGTGTTCTGTAGGGGCCCGTAGGGTTCCTTCCATAGGGGCTGGCAGTGTTCCGTAGGGGCCTCTAGGGTTGAGTAAGTGCCCGCAGGAGTCTGTAGGAATCCGTGGGATTGTGTAAGGTTCTGGAGGGTTCTGCAGGGTTCCGTAGGGGCCCGTAGAGTTCCGTAGTGGCTGGTAAAGTTCCGTAGGGCCCTGTACCGTTCCGTAACTGCCTGCAAGGGTCTTTAGGCTTCCGTAGGGGCTGGTAGGGTTCCATAAAGTTCCGTGGGTTCCTGCAGAGTTCTGCAAGTGCCCGCAAGGGCCTGTAGGGGCCCACAGTGTTTCTGTCAGGTTCCGTAGAGTTCCGTAGGGGCCATAGGTTTCCGTAGCGGCTGGTAGTATTCTGTAGGGTTCCGTTGGCACCTGCAGTGTTCTGTAGGAGCCCATAGGGTTTTAGTGAGGTTCCGTTGTGTTGCTAAGGGTCTTGTAGAGTGCTGTCGGGTCCTGGAGTATTCTGTAGGGTTCGAGAGGGGCTTGTAGGGTTCCGTCAAAATCTGTAGTCTTCCCTAGGGGCCCGTAGAGTCCCGTAGATTTCCGTAGGGGCCTGTAGGGTTGTGTAAGTGCCCGCAGGGGTTGGTAGGAGCTTGTAGGATGCCATAAGTTTCCAGTAGGGTTGTGTAGGGTTCCGTAGGGGCCGGTGGTGTTCCCTAGGGGCCTGTAGAGTCTCGTACAGTTCCGTAGGGTCCTGTAGGTTTCCATAAGCGCCCGCAGAGGTTTGAAGGGGCCCGTACTGTTCCGTAAGGATCCATAGGGCTCCGTAGAGCTTCGTAGGTTCCCTAGAGGCCTGTAGAATACCGCAGGAGCCAGTAGTGTTCTGTAGGGGCCCGTAGGGTTCCTTCCATAGGGGCTGGCAGTGTTCCGTAGGGTCCTCTAGGGTTGAGTAAGTACCCGCAGGAGTCTGTAGGAATCCGTGGGATTGTGTAAGGTTCTGGAGGGTTCTGCAGGGTTCCGTAGGGGCCCGTAGTGGCTGGTAAAGTTCCGTAGGGCCCTGTACCTTTCCGTAACTGCCTGCAAGGGTCTTTAGGCTTCCGTAGGGGCTGGTAGGGTTCCATAAAGTTCCGTGGGTTCCTGCAGAGTTCTGCAAGTGCCCGCAAGGGCCTGTAGGGGCCCACAGTGTTTCTGTCAGGTTCCGTAGAGTTCCGTAGGGGCCATAGGTTTCCGTAGCGGCTGGTAGTATTCTGTAGGGGTCTGTAGGGTTCCGTTGGCACCTGCAGTGTTCTGTAGGAGCCCATAGGGTTTTAGTGAGGTTCTGTTGTGTTGCTAAGGGTCTTGTAGAGTGCTGTCGGGTCCTGGAGTATTCTGTAGGGTTCCAGAGGGGCTCGTAGGGTTCCGTCAAAATCTGTAGGTTTCCCTAGGGGCCCGTGGAGTCCCGTAGATTTCCGTAGGGGCCTGTAGGTTTGTGTAAGTGCCCGCAGGGGTTGGTAGGAGCTTGTAGGGTGCCATAAGTTTCCGGAGGGTTGTGTAGGGTTCCGTAGGGGCCGGTGGTGTTCCCTAGGGGCCTGTAGAGTCTCGTACAGTTCCGTAGGGGCCTGTGGTGTTCCCTAAGGGCCTGTAGAGTCTCGTACAGTTCCGTAGGGTCCTGTAGGTTTCCATAAGTGCCCGCAGAGGTCTGAAGGGGCCCGTACTGTTCCGTAAGGATCCATAGGGCTCCGTAGAGCTTCGTAGGTTCCCTAGAGGCCTGTAGAATACCGCAGGAGCCAGTAGTGTTCTGTAGGGGCCCGTAGGGTTCCTTCCATAGGGGCTGGCAGTGTTCCGTAGGGTCCTCTAGGGTTGAGTAAGTACCCGCAGGAGTCTGTAGGAATCCGTGGGATTGTGTAAGGTTCTGGAGGGTTCTGCAGGGTTCCGTAGGGGCCCGTAGTGGCTGGTAAAGTTCCGTAGGGCCCTGTACCTTTCCGTAACTGCCTGCAAGGGTCTTTAGGCTTCCGTAGGGGCTGGTAGGGTTCCATAAAGTTCCGTGGGTTCCTGCAGAGTTCTGCAAGTGCCCGCAAGGGCCTGTAGGGGCCCACAGTGTTTCTGTCAGGTTCCGTAGAGTTCCGTAGGGGCCATAGGTTTCCGTAGTGGCTGGTAGTATTCTGTAGGGGTCTGTAGGGTTCCGTTGGCACCTGCAGTGTTCTGTAGGAGCCCATAGGGTTTTAGTGAGGTTCCGTTGTGTTGCTAAGGGTCTTGTAGAGTGCTGTCGGGTCCTGGAGTATTCTGTAGGGTTCCAGAGGGGCTCGTAGGGTTGCGTCAAAATCTGTAGGCTTCCCTAGGGGCCCGTGGAGTCCCGTAGATTTCCGTAGGGGCCTGTAGGGTTGTGTAAGTGCCCGCAGGGGTTGGTAGGAGCTTGTAGGGTGCCATAAGTTTCCGGAGGGTTGTGTAGGGTTCCGTAGGGGCCTGTGGTGTTCCCTAGGGGCCTGTAGAGTCTCGTACAGTTCCGTAGGGGCCTGTAGGTTTCCATAAGCACCCGCAGAGGTCTGAAGGGGCCCGTACTGTTCCGTAAGGATCCATAGGGCTCCGTAGAGCTTCGTAGGTTCCCTAGAGGCCTGTAGAGTACCGCAGGAGCCAGTAGTGTTCTGTAGGGGCCCGTAGGGTTCCTTCCATAGGGGCTGGCAGTGTTCCGTAGGGGCCTCTAGGGTTGAGTAAGTGCCCGCAGGAGTCTGTAGGAATCCGTGGGATTGTGTAAGGTTCTGGAGGGTTCTGCAGGGTTCCGTAGGGGCCCGTAGAGTTCCGTAGTGGCTGGTAAAGTTCCGTAGGGCCCTGTACCGTTCCGTAACTGCCTGCAAGGGTCTTTAGGCTTCCGTAGGGGCTGGTAGGGTTCCATAAAGTTCCGTGGGTTCCTGCAGAGTTCTGCAAGTGCCCGCAAGGGCCTGTAGGGGCCCACAGTGTTTCTGTCAGGTTCCGTAGAGTTCCGTAGGGGCCATAGGTTTCCGTAGCGGCTGGTAGTATTCTGTAGGGTTCCGTTGGCACCTGCAGTGTTCTGTAGGAGCCCATAGGGTTTTAGTGAGGTTCCGTTGTGTTGCTAAGGGTCTTGTAGAGTGCTGTCGGGTCCTGGAGTATTCTGTAGGGTTCGAGAGGGGCTTGTAGGGTTCCGTCAAAATCTGTAGTCTTCCCTAGGGGCCCGTAGAGTCCCGTAGATTTCCGTAGGGGCCTGTAGGGTTGTGTAAGTGCCCGCAGGGGTTGGTAGGAGCTTGTAGGATGCCATAAGTTTCCAGTAGGGTTGTGTAGGGTTCCGTAGGGGCCGGTGGTGTTCCCTAGGGGCCTGTAGAGTCTCGTACAGTTCCGTAGGGTCCTGTAGGTTTCCATAAGCGCCCGCAGAGGTTTGAAGGGGCCCGTACTGTTCCGTAAGGATCCATAGGGCTCCGTAGAGCTTCGTAGGTTCCCTAGAGGCCTGTAGAATACCGCAGGAGCCAGTAGTGTTCTGTAGGGGCCCGTAGGGTTCCTTCCATAGGGGCTGGCAGTGTTCCGTAGGGTCCTCTAGGGTTGAGTAAGTATTCGCAGGAGTCTGTAGGAATCCGTGGGATTCTGTAAGGTTCTGGAGGGTTCTGCAGGGTTCCGTAGGGGCCCGTAGAGTTCCGTAGTGGCTGGTAAAGTTCCGTAGGGCATTGTACCGTTCCGTAACTGCCTGCAAGGGTCTTTAGGCTTCCGTAGGGGCTGGTAGGGTTCCATAAAGTTCCGTGGGTTCCTGCAGAGTTCTGCAAGTGCCCGCAAGGGCCTGTAGGGGCCCACAGTGTTTCTGTCAGGTTCCGTAGAGTTCCGTAGGGGCCATAGGTTTCCGTAGCGGCTGGTAGTATTCTGTAGGGGTCTGTAGGGTTCCGTTGGCACCTGCAGTGTTCTGTAGGAGCCCATAGGGTTTTAGTGAGGTTCCGTTGTGTTGCTAAGGGTCTTGTAGAGTGCTGTCGGGTCCTGGAGTATTCTGTAGGGTTCCAGAGGGGCTCGTAGGGTTGCGTCAAAATCTGTAGGCTTCCCTAGGGGCCCGTGGAGTCCCGTAGATTTCCGTAGGGGCCTGTAGGGTTGTGTAAGTGCCCGCAGGGGTTGGTAGGAGCTTGTAGGGTGCCATAAGTTTCCAGAGGGTTGTGTAGGGTTCTGTAGGGGCCGGTGGTGTTCCCTAGGGGCCTGTAGAGTCTCGTACAGTTCCGTAGGGGCCTGTAGGTTTCCATAAGCGCCCGCAGAGGTTTGAAGGGGCCCGTACTGTTCCGTAAGGATCCATAGGGCTCCGTAGAGCTTCGTAGGTTCCCTAGAGGCCTGTAGAATACCGCAGGAGCCAGTAGTGTTCTGTAGGGGCCCGTAGGGTTCCTTCCATAGGGGCTGGCAGTGTTCCGTAGGGTCCTCTAGGGTTGAGTAAGTATTCGCAGGAGTCTGTAGGAATCCGTGGGATTCTGTAAGGTTCTGGAGGGTTCTGCAGGGTTCCGTAGGGGCCCGTAGAGTTCCGTAGTGGCTGGTAAAGTTCCGTAGGGCCCTGTACCGTTCCGTAACTGCCTGCAAGGGTCTTTAGGCTTCCGTAGGGGCTGGTAGGGTTCCATAAAGTTCCGTGGGTTCCTGCAGAGTTCTGCAAGTGCCCGCAAGGGCCTGTAGGGGCCCACAGTGTTTCTGTCAGGTTCCGTAGAGTTCCGTAGGGGCCATAGGTTTCCGTAGCGGCTGGTAGTATTCTGTAGGGGTCTGTAGGGTTCCGTTGGCACCTGCAGTGTTCTGTAGGAGCCCATAGGGTTTTAGTGAGGTTCTGTTGTGTTGCTAAGGGTCTTGTAGAGTGCTGTCGGGTCCTGGAGTATTCTGTAGGGTTCCAGAGGGGCTCGTAGGGTTCCGTCAAAATCTGTAGGTTTCCCTAGGGGCCCGTGGAGTCCCGTAGATTTCCGTAGGGGCCTGTAGGTTTGTGTAAGTGCCCGCAGGGGTTGGTAGGAGCTTGTAGGGTGCCATAAGTTTCCGGAGGGTTGTGTAGGGTTCCGTAGGGGCCGGTGGTGTTCCCTAGGGGCCTGTAGAGTCTCGTACAGTTCCGTAGGGGCCTGTGGTGTTCCCTAAGGGCCTGTAGAGTCTCGTACAGTTCCGTAGGGTCCTGTAGGTTTCCATAAGTGCCCGCAGAGGTCTGAAGGGGCCCGTACTGTTCCGTAAGGATCCATAGGGCTCCGTAGAGCTTCGTAGGTTCCCTAGAGGCCTGTAGAATACCGCAGGAGCCAGTAGTGTTCTGTAGGGGCCCGTAGGGTTCCTTCCATAGGGGCTGGCAGTGTTCCGTAGGGTCCTCTAGGGTTGAGTAAGTACCCGCAGGAGTCTGTAGGAATCCGTGGGATTGTGTAAGGTTCTGGAGGGTTCTGCAGGGTTCCGTAGGGGCCCGTAGTGGCTGGTAAAGTTCCGTAGGGCCCTGTACCTTTCCGTAACTGCCTGCAAGGGTCTTTAGGCTTCCGTAGGGGCTGGTAGGGTTCCATAAAGTTCCGTGGGTTCCTGCAGAGTTCTGCAAGTGCCCGCAAGGGCCTGTAGGGGCCCACAGTGTTTCTGTCAGGTTCCGTAGAGTTCCGTAGGGGCCATAGGTTTCCGTAGTGGCTGGTAGTATTCTGTAGGGGTCTGTAGGGTTCCGTTGGCACCTGCAGTGTTCTGTAGGAGCCCATAGGGTTTTAGTGAGGTTCCGTTGTGTTGCTAAGGGTCTTGTAGAGTGCTGTCGGGTCCTGGAGTATTCTGTAGGGTTCCAGAGGGGCTCGTAGGGTTGCGTCAAAATCTGTAGGCTTCCCTAGGGGCCCGTGGAGTCCCGTAGATTTCCGTAGGGGCCTGTAGGGTTGTGTAAGTGCCCGCAGGGGTTGGTAGGAGCTTGTAGGGTGCCATAAGTTTCCGGAGGGTTGTGTAGGGTTCCGTAGGGGCCTGTGGTGTTCCCTAGGGGCCTGTAGAGTCTCGTACAGTTCCGTAGGGGCCTGTAGGTTTCCATAAGCACCCGCAGAGGTCTGAAGGGGCCCGTACTGTTCCGTAAGGATCCATAGGGCTCCGTAGAGCTTCGTAGGTTCCCTAGAGGCCTGTAGAGTACCGCAGGAGCCAGTAGTGTTCTGTAGGGGCCCGTAGGGTTCCTTCCATAGGGGCTGGCAGTGTTCCGTAGGGGCCTCTAGGGTTGAGTAAGTGCCCGCAGGAGTCTGTAGGAATCCGTGGGATTGTGTAAGGTTCTGGAGGGTTCTGCAGGGTTCCGTAGGGGCCCGTAGAGTTCCGTAGTGGCTGGTAAAGTTCCGTAGGGCCCTGTACCGTTCCGTAACTGCCTGCAAGGGTCTTTAGGCTTCCGTAGGGGCTGGTAGGGTTCCATAAAGTTCCGTGGGTTCCTGCAGAGTTCTGCAAGTGCCCGCAAGGGCCTGTAGGGGCCCACAGTGTTTCTGTCAGGTTCCGTAGAGTTCCGTAGGGGCCATAGGTTTCCGTAGCGGCTGGTAGTATTCTGTAGGGTTCCGTTGGCACCTGCAGTGTTCTGTAGGAGCCCATAGGGTTTTAGTGAGGTTCCGTTGTGTTGCTAAGGGTCTTGTAGAGTGCTGTCGGGTCCTGGAGTATTCTGTAGGGTTCGAGAGGGGCTTGTAGGGTTCCGTCAAAATCTGTAGTCTTCCCTAGGGGCCCGTAGAGTCCCGTAGATTTCCGTAGGGGCCTGTAGGGTTGTGTAAGTGCCCGCAGGGGTTGGTAGGAGCTTGTAGGATGCCATAAGTTTCCAGTAGGGTTGTGTAGGGTTCCGTAGGGGCCGGTGGTGTTCCCTAGGGGCCTGTAGAGTCTCGTACAGTTCCGTAGGGTCCTGTAGGTTTCCATAAGCGCCCGCAGAGGTTTGAAGGGGCCCGTACTGTTCCGTAAGGATCCATAGGGCTCCGTAGAGCTTCGTAGGTTCCCTAGAGGCCTGTAGAATACCGCAGGAGCCAGTAGTGTTCTGTAGGGGCCCGTAGGGTTCCTTCCATAGGGGCTGGCAGTGTTCCGTAGGGTCCTCTAGGGTTGAGTAAGTATTCGCAGGAGTCTGTAGGAATCCGTGGGATTCTGTAAGGTTCTGGAGGGTTCTGCAGGGTTCCGTAGGGGCCCGTAGAGTTCCGTAGTGGCTGGTAAAGTTCCGTAGGGCATTGTACCGTTCCGTAACTGCCTGCAAGGGTCTTTAGGCTTCCGTAGGGGCTGGTAGGGTTCCATAAAGTTCCGTGGGTTCCTGCAGAGTTCTGCAAGTGCCCGCAAGGGCCTGTAGGGGCCCCCAGTGTTTCTGTCAGGTTCCGTAGAGTTCCGTAGGGGCCATAGGTTTCCGTAGCGGCTGGTAGTATTCTGTAGGGGTCTGTAGGGTTCCGTTGGCACCTGCAGTGTTCTGTAGGAGCCCATAGGGTTTTAGTGAGGTTCCGTTGTGTTGCTAAGGGTCTTGTAGAGTGCTGTCGGGTCCTGGAGTATTCTGTAGGGTTCCAGAGGGGCTCGTAGGGTTGCGTCAAAATCTGTAGGCTTCCCTAGGGGCCCGTGGAGTCCCGTAGATTTCCGTAGGGGCCTGTAGGGTTGTGTAAGTGCCCGCAGGGGTTGGTAGGAGCTTGTAGGGTGCCATAAGTTTCCAGAGGGTTGTGTAGGGTTCCGTAGGGGCCGGTGGTGTTCCCTAGGGGCCTGTAGAGTCTCGTACAGTTCCGTAGGGGCCTGTAGGTTTCCATAAGCGCCCGCAGAGGTTTGAAGGGGCCCGTACTGTTCCGTAAGGATCCATAGGGCTCCGTAGAGCTTCGTAGGTTCCCTAGAGGCCTGTAGAATACCGCAGGAGCCAGTAGTGTTCTGTAGGGGCCCGTAGGGTTCCTTCCATAGGGGCTGGCAGTGTTCCGTAGGGTCCTCTAGGGTTGAGTAAGTATTCGCAGGAGTCTGTAGGAATCCGTGGGATTCTGTAAGGTTCTGGAGGGTTCTGCAGGGTTCCGTAGGGGCCCGTAGAGTTCCGTAGTGGCTGGTAAAGTTCCGTAGGGCCCTGTACCGTTCCGTAACTGCCTGCAAGGGTCTTTAGGCTTCCGTAGGGGCTGGTAGGGTTCCATAAAGTTCCGTGGGTTCCTGCAGAGTTCTGCAAGTGCCCGCAAGGGCCTGTAGGGGCCCACAGTGTTTCTGTCAGGTTCCGTAGAGTTCCGTAGGGGCCATAGGTTTCCGTAGCGGCTGGTAGTATTCTGTAGGGGTCTGTAGGGTTCCGTTGGCACCTGCAGTGTTCTGTAGGAGCCCATAGGGTTTTAGTGAGGTTCCGTTGTGTTGCTAAGGGTCTTGTAGAGTGCTGTCGGGTCCTGGAGTATTCTGTAGGGTTCCAGAGGGGCTCGTAGGGTTGCGTCAAAATCTGTAGGCTTCCCTAGGGGCCCGTGGAGTCCCGTAGATTTCCGTAGGGGCCTGTAGGGTTGTGTAAGTGCCCGCAGGGGTTGGTGGGAGCTTGTAGGGTGCCAGAAGTTTCCAGAGGGTTGTGTAGGGTTCCGTAGGGGCCGGTGGTGTTCCCTAGGGGCCTGTAGAGTCTCGTACAGTTCCGTAGGGGCCTGTGGTGTTCCCTAAGGGCCTGTAGAGCCTCGTACAGTTCCGTAGGGTCCTGTAGGTTTCCATAAGCGCCCGCAGAGGTCTGAAGGGGCCCGTACTGTTCCGTAAGGATCCATAGGGCTCCGTAGAGCTTCGTAGGTTCCCTAGAGGCCTGTAGAGTACCGCAGGAGCCAGTAGTGTTCTGTAGGGGCCCGTAGGGTTCCTTCCATAGGGGCTGGCAGTGTTCCGTAGGGTCCTCTAGGGTTGAGTAAGTACCCGCAGGAGTCTGTAGGAATCCGTGGGATTCTGTAACGTTCTGGAGGGTTCTGCAGGGTTCCGTAGGGGCCCGTAGAGTTCCGTAGTGGCTGGTAAAGTTCCGTAGGGCCCTGTACCGTTCCGTAACTGCCTGCAAGGGTCTTTAGGCTTCCGTAGGGGCTGGTAGGGTTCCATAAAGTTCCGTGGGTTCCTGCAGAGTTCTGCAAGTGCCCGCAAGGGCCTGTAGGGGCCCACAGTGTTTCTGTCAGGTTCCGTAGAGTTCCGTAGGGGCCATAGGTTTCCGTAGTGGCTGGTAGTATTCTGTAGGGGTCTGTAGGGTTCTGTTGGCACCTGCAGTGTTCTGTAGGAGCCCATAGAGTTTTAGTGAGGTTCTGTTGTGTTGCTAAGGGTCTTGTAGAGTGCTGTCGGGTCCTGGAGTATTCTGTAGGGTTCCAGAGGGGCTCGTAGGGTTGCGTCAAAATCTGTAGGCTTCCCTAGGGGCCCGTGGAGTCCCGTAGATTTCCGTAGGGGCCTGTAGGTTTGTGTAAGTGCCCGCAGGGGTTGGTAGGAGCTTGTAGGGTGCCATAAGTTTCCAGAGGGTTGTGTAGGGTTCCGTAGGGGCCTGTGGTGTTCCCTAGGGGCCTGTAGAGTCTCGTACAGTTCCGTAGGGGCCTGTAGGTTTCCATAAGCGCCCGCAGAGGTTTGAAGGGGCCCGTACTGTTCCGTAAGGATCCATAGGGCTCCGTAGAGCTTCGTAGGTTCCCTAGAGGCCTGTAGAATACCGCAGGAGCCAGTAGTGTTCTGTAGGGGCCCGTAGGGTTCCTTCCATAGGGGCTGGCAGTGTTCCGTAGGGTCCTCTAGGGTTGAGTAAGTATTCGCAGGAGTCTGTAGGAATCCGTGGGATTGTGTAAGGTTCTGGAGGGTTCTGCAGGGTTCCGTAGGGGCCCGTAGAGTTCCGTAGTGGCTGGTAAAGTTCCGTAGGGCATTGTACCGTTCCGTAACTGCCTGCAAGGGTCTTTAGGCTTCCGTAGGGGCTGGTAGGGTTCCATAAAGTTCCGTGGGTTCCTGCAGAGTTCTGCAAGTGCCCGCAAGGGCCTGTAGGGGCCCACAGTGTTTCTGTCAGGTTCCGTAGAGTTCCGTAGGGGCCATAGGTTTCCGTAGCGGCTGGTAGTATTCTGTAGGGGTCTGTAGGGTTCCGTTGGCACCTGCAGTGTTCTGTAGGAGCCCATAGGGTTTTAGTGAGGTTCTGTTGTGTTGCTAAGGGTCTTGTAGAGTGCTGTCGGGTCCTGGAGTATTCTGTAGGGTTCCAGAGGGGCTCGTAGGGTTCCGTCAAAATCTGTAGGTTTCCCTAGGGGCCCGTGGAGTCCCGTAGATTTCCGTAGGGGCCTGTAGGTTTGTGTAAGTGCCCGCAGGGGTTGGTAGGAGCTTGTAGGATGCCATAAGTTTCCAGAGGGTTGTGTAGGGTTCCGTAGGGGCCGGTGGTGTTCCCTAGGGGCCTGTAGAGTCTCGTACAGTTCCGTAGGGGCCTGTGGTGTTCCCTAGGGGCCTGTAGAGTCTCGTACAGTTCCGTAGGGTCCTGTAGGTTTCCATAAGCGCCCGCAGAGGTTTGAAGGGGCCCGTACTGTTCCGTAAGGATCCATAGGGCTCCGTAGAGCTTCGTAGGTTCCCTAGAGGCCTGTAGAATACCGCAGGAGCCAGTAGTGTTCTGTAGGGGCCCGTAGGGTTCCTTCCATAGGGGCTGGCAGTGTTCCGTAGGGTCCTCTAGGGTTGAGTAAGTATTCGCAGGAGTCTGTAGGAATCCGTGGGATTCTGTAAGGTTCTGGAGGGTTCTGCAGGGTTCCGTAGGGGCCCGTAGAGTTCCGTAGTGGCTGGTAAAGTTCCGTAGGGCCCTGTACCGTTCCGTAACTGCCTGCAAGGGTCTTTAGGCTTCCGTAGGGGCTGGTAGGGTTCCATAAAGTTCCGTGGGTTCCTGCAGAGTTCTGCAAGTGCCCGCAAGGGCCTGTAGGGGCCCACAGTGTTTCTGTCAGGTTCCGTAGAGTTCCGTAGGGGCCATAGGTTTCCGTAGCGGCTGGTAGTATTCTGTAGGGGTCTGTAGGGTTCCGTTGGCACCTGCAGTGTTCTGTAGGAGCCCATAGGGTTTTAGTGAGGTTCCGTTGTGTTGCTAAGGGTCTTGTAGAGTGCTGTCGGGTCCTGGAGTATTCTGTAGGGTTCCAGAGGGGCTCGTAGGGTTGCGTCAAAATCTGTAGGCTTCCCTAGGGGCCCGTGGAGTCCCGTAGATTTCCGTAGGGGCCTGTAGGTTTGTGTAAGTGCCCGCAGGGGTTGGTAGGAGCTTGTAGGGTGCCATAAGTTTCCAGAGGGTTGTGTAGGGTTCCGTAGGGGCCGGTGGTGTTCCCTAGGGGCCTGTAGAGTCTCGTACAGTTCCGTAGGGGCCTGTGGTGTTCCCTAAGGGCCTGTAGAGCCTCGTACAGTTCCGTAGGGTCCTGTGGTGTTCCCTAAGGGCCTGTAGAGCCTCGTACAGTTCCGTAGGGTCCTGTAGGTTTCCATAAGCGCCCGCAGAGGTCTGAAGGGGCCCGTACTATTCCGTAAGGATCCATAGGGCTCCGTAGAGCTTCGTAGGTTCCCTAGAGGCCTGTAGAGTACCGCAGGAGCCAGTAGTGTTCTGTAGGGGCCCGTAGGGTTCCTTCCATAGGGGCTGGCAGTGTTCCGTAGGGGCCTCTAGGGTTGAGTAAGTACCCGCAGGAGTCTGTAGGAATCCGTGGGATTGTGTAAGGTTCCGGAGGGTTCTGCAGGGTTCCGTAGGGGCCCGTAGAGTTCCGTAGTGGCTGGTAAAGTTCCGTAGGGCCCTGTACCGTTCCGTAACTGCCTGCAAGGGTCTTTAGGCTTCCGTAGGGGCTGGTAGGGTTCCATAAAGTTCCGTGGGTTCCTGCAGAGTTCTGCAAGTGCCCGCAAGGGCCTGTAGGGGCCCACAGTGTTTCTGTCAGGTTCCGTAGAGTTCCGTAGGGGCCATAGGTTTCCGTAGTGGCTGGTAGTATTCTGTAGGGGTCTGTAGGGTTCCGTTGGCACCTGCAGTGTTCTGTAGGAGCCCATAGGGTTTTAGTGAGGTTCCATTGTGTTGCTAAGGGTCTTGTAGAGTGCTGTCGGGTCCTGGAGTATTCTGTAGGGTTCCAGAGGGGCTCGTAGGGTTGCGTCAAAATCTGTAGGCTTCCCTAGGGGCCCGTGGAGTCCCGTAGATTTCCGTAGGGGCCTGTAGGTTTGTGTAAGTGCCCGCAGGGGTTGGTAGGAGCTTGTAGGGTGCCATAAGTTTCCAAGGGTTGTGTAGGGTTCCGTAGGGGCCGGTGGTGTTCCCTAGGGGCCTGTAGAGTCTCGTACAGTTCCGTAGGGGCCTGTGGTGTTCCCTAAGGGCCTGTAGAGCCTCGTACAGTTCCGTAGGGTCCTGTGGTGTTCCCTAAGGGCCTGTAGAGCCTCGTACAGTTCCGTAGGTTCCTGTAGGTTTCCATAAGCGCCCGCAGAGGTCTGAAGGGGCCCGTACTATTCCGTAAGGATCCATAGGGCTCCGTAGAGCTTCGTAGGTTCCCTAGAGGCCTGTAGAGTACCGCAGGAGCCAGTAGTGTTCTGTAGGGGCCCGTAGGGTTCCTTCCATAGGGGCTGGCAGTGTTCCGTAGGGTCCTCTAGGGTTGAGTAAGTACCCGCAGGAGTCTGTAGGAATCCGTGGGATTGTGTAAGGTTCTGGAGGGTTCTGCAGGGTTCCGTAGGGGCCCGTAGAGTTCCGTAGTGGCTGGTAAAGTTCCTTAGGGCCCTGTACCGTTCCGTAACTGCCTGCAAGGGTCTTTAGGCTTCCGTAGGGGCTGGTAGGGTTCCATAAAGTTCCGTGGGTTCCTGCAGAGTTCTGCAAGTGCCCGCAAGGGCCTGTAGGGGCCCACAGTGTTTCTGTCAGGTTCCGTAGAGTTCCGTAGGGGCCATAGGTTTCCGTAGTGGCTGGTAGTATTCTGTAGGGGTCTGTAGGGTTCCGTTGGCACCTGCAGTGTTCTGTAGGAGCCCATAGGGTTTTAGTGAGGTTCCGTTGTGTTGCTAAGGGTCTTGTAGAGTGCTGTCGGGTCCTGGAGTATTCTGTAGGGTTCCAGAGGGGCTCGTAGGGTTGCGTCAAAATCTGTAGGCTTCCCTAGGGGCCCGTGGAGTCCCGTAGATTTCCGTAGGGGCCTGTAGGTTTGTGTAAGTGCCCGCAGGGGTTGGTAGGAGCTTGTAGGGTGCCATAAGTTTCCAGAGGGTTGTGTAGGGTTCCGTAGGGGCCGGTGGTGTTCCCTAGGGGCCTGTAGAGTCTCGTACAGTTCCGTAGGGGCCTGTGGTGTTCCCTAAGGGCCTGTAGAGCCTCGTACAGTTCCGTAGGGTCCTGTGGTGTTCCCTAAGGGCCTGTAGAGCCTCGTACAGTTCCGTAGGGTCCTGTAGGTTTCCATAAGCGCCCGCAGAGGTCTGAAGGGGCCCGTACTATTCCGTAAGGATCCATAGGGCTCCGTAGAGCTTCGTAGGTTCCCTAGAGGCCTGTAGAGTACCGCAGGAGCCAGTAGTGTTCTGTAGGGGCCCGTAGGGTTCCTTCCATAGGGGCTGGCAGTGTTCCGTAGGGTCCTCTAGGGTTGAGTAAGTACCCGCAGGAGTCTGTAGGAATCCGTGGGATTCTGTAAGGTTCTGGAGGGTTCTGCAGGGTTCCGTAGGGGCCCGTAGAGTTCCGTAGTGGCTGGTAAAGTTCCGTAGGGCCCTGTACCGTTCCGTAACTGCCTGCAAGGGTCTTTAGGCTTCCGTAGGGGCTGGTAGGGTTCCATAAAGTTCCGTGGGTTCCTGCAGAGTTCTGCAAGTGCCCGCAAGGGCCTGTAGGGGCCCACAGTGTTTCTGTCAGGTTCCGTAGAGTTCCGTAGGGGCCATAGGTTTCCGTAGCGGCTGGTAGTATTCTGTAGGGGTCTGTAGGGTTCCGTTGGCACCTGCAGTGTTCTGTAGGAGCCCATAGGGTTTTAGTGAGGTTCTGTTGTGTTGCTAAGGGTCTTGTAGAGTGCTGTCGGGTCCTGGAGTATTCTGTAGGGTTCCAGAGGGGCTCGTAGGGTTGCGTCAAAATCTGTAGGCTTCCCTAGGGGCCCGTGGAGTCCCGTAGATTTCCGTAGGGGCCTGTAGGTTTGTGTAAGTGCCCGCAGGGGTTGGTAGGAGCTTGTAGGGTGCCATAAGTTTCCGGAGGGTTGTGTAGGGTTCCGTAGGGGCCGGTGGTGTTCCCTAGGGGCCTGTAGAGTCTCGTACAGTTCCGTAGGGGCCTGTAGGTTTCCATAAGCGCCCGCAGAGGTTTGAAGGGGCCCGTACTGTTCCGTAAGGATCCATAGGGCTCCGTAGAGCTTCGTAGGTTCCCTAGAGGCCTGTAGAATACCGCAGGAGCCAGTAGTGTTCTGTAGGGGCCCGTAGGGTTCCTTCCATAGGGGCTGGCAGTGTTCCGTAGGGTCCTCTAGGGTTGAGTAAGTATTCGCAGGAGTCTGTAGGAATCCGTGGGATTGTGTAAGGTTCTGGAGGGTTCTGCAGGGTTCCGTAGGGGCCCGTAGAGTTCCGTAGTGGCTGGTAAAGTTCCGTAGGGCATTGTACCGTTCCGTAACTGCCTGCAAGGGTCTTTAGGCTTCCGTAGGGGCTGGTAGGGTTCCATAAAGTTCCGTGGGTTCCTGCAGAGTTCTGCAAGTGCCCGCAAGGGCCTGTAGGGGCCCACAGTGTTTCTGTCAGGTTCCGTAGAGTTCCGTAGGGGCCATAGGTTTCCGTAGCGGCTGGTAGTATTCTGTAGGGGTCTGTAGGGTTCCGTTGGCACCTGCAGTGTTCTGTAGGAGCCCATAGGGTTTTAGTGAGGTTCCGTTGTGTTGCTAAGGGTCTTGTAGAGTGCTGTCGGGTCCTGGAGTATTCTGTAGGGTTCCAGAGGGGCTCGTAGGGTTGCGTCAAAATCTGTAGGCTTCCCTAGGGGCCCGTGGAGTCCCGTAGATTTCCGTAGGGGCCTGTAGGTTTGTGTAAGTGCCCGCAGGGGTTGGTAGGAGCTTGTAGGGTGCCATAAGTTTCCGGAGGGTTGTGTTGGGTTCCGTAGGGGCCGGTGGTGTTCCCTAGGGGCCTGTAGAGTCTCGTACAGTTCCGTAGGGGCCTGTAGGTTTCCATAAGCGCCCGCAGAGGTTTGAAGGGGCCCGTACTGTTCCGTAAGGATCCATAGGGCTCCGTAGAGCTTCGTAGGTTCCCTAGAGGCCTGTAGAATACCGCAGGAGCCAGTAGTGTTCTGTAGGGGCCCGTAGGGTTCCTTCCATAGGGGCTGGCAGTGTTCCGTAGGGTCCTCTAGGGTTGAGTAAGTATTCGCAGGAGTCTGTAGGAATCCGTGGGATTCTGTAAGGTTCTGGAGGGTTCTGCAGGGTTCCGTAGGGGCCCGTAGAGTTCCGTAGTGGCTGGTAAAGTTCCGTAGGGCATTGTACCGTTCCGTAACTGCCTGCAAGGGTCTTTAGGCTTCCGTAGGGGCTGGTAGGGTTCCATAAAGTTCCGTGGGTTCCTGCAGAGTTCTGCAAGTGCCCGCAAGGGCCTGTAGGGGCCCACAGTGTTTCTGTCAGGTTCCGTAGAGTTCCGTAGGGGCCATAGGTTTCCGTAGCGGCTGGTAGTATTCTGTAGGGGTCTGTAGGGTTCCGTTGGCACCTGCAGTGTTCTGTAGGAGCCCATAGGGTTTTAGTGAGGTTCCGTTGTGTTGCTAAGGGTCTTGTAGAGTGCTGTCGGGTCCTGGAGTATTCTGTAGGGTTCCAGAGGGGCTCGTAGGGTTGCGTCAAAATCTGTAGGCTTCCCTAGGGGCCCGTGGAGTCCCGTAGATTTCCGTAGGGGCCTGTAGGTTTGTGTAAGTGCCCGCAGGGGTTGGTAGGAGCTTGTAGGGTGCCATAAGTTTCCAGAGGGTTGTGTAGGGTTCCGTAGGGGCCGGTGGTGTTCCCTAGGGGCCTGTAGAGTCTCGTACAGTTCCGTAGGGGCCTGTGGTGTTCCCTAAGAGCCTGTAGAGCCTCGTACAGTTCCGTAGGGTCCTGTAGGTTTCCATAAGCGCCCGCAGAGGTCTGAAGGGGCCCGTACTGTTCCGTAAGGATCCATAGGGCTCCGTAGAGCTTCGTAGGTTCCCTAGAGGCCTGTAGAGTACCGCAGGAGCCAGTAGTGTTCTGTAGGGGCCCGTAGGGTTCCTTCCATAGGGGCTGGCAGTGTTCCTTAGGGGCCTCTAGGGTTGAGTAAGTACCTGCAGGAGTCTGTAGGAATCCGTGGGATTGTGTAAGGTTCTGGAGGGTTCTGCAGGGTTCCGTAGGGGCCCGTAGAGTTCCGTAGTGGCTGGTAAAGTTCCGTAGGGCCCTGTACCGTTCCGTAACTGCCTGCAAGGGTCTTTAGGCTTCCGTAGGGGCTGGTAGGGTTCCATAAAGTTCCGTGGGTTCCTGCAGAGTTCTGCAAGTGCCCGCAAGGGCCTGTAGGGGCCCACAGTGTTTCTGTCAGGTTCCGTAGAGTTCCGTAGGGGCCATAGGTTTCCGTAGTGGCTGGTAGTATTCTGTAGGGGTCTGTAGGGTTCCGTTGGCACCTGCAGTGTTCTGTAGGAGCCCATAGGGTTTTAGTGAGGTTCCGTTGTGTTGCTAAGGGTCTTGTAGAGTGCTGTCGGGTCCTGGAGTATTCTGTAGGGTTCCAGAGGGGCTCGTAGGGTTGCGTCAAAATCTGTAGGCTTCCCTAGGGGCCCGTGGAGTCCCGTAGATTTCCGTAGGGGCCTGTAGGTTTGTGTAAGTGCCCGCAGGGGTTGGTAGGAGCTTGTAGGGTGCCATAAGTTTCCAGAGGGTTGTGTAGGGTTCCGTAGGGGCCGGTGGTGTTCCCTAGGGGCCTGTAGAGTCTCGTACAGTTCCGTAGGGGCCTGTAGGTTTCCATAAGCGCCCGCAGAGGTTTGAAGGGGCCCGTACTATTCCGTAAGGATCCATAGGGCTCCGTAGAGCTTCGTAGGTTCCCTAGAGGCCTGTAGAATACCGCAGGAGCCAGTAGTGTTCTGTAGGGGCCCGTAGAGTTCCTTCCATAGGGGCTGGCAGTGTTCCGTAGGGTCCTCTAGGGTTGAGTAAGTACCCGCAGGAGTCTGTAGGAATCCGTGGGATTCTGTAAGGTTCTGGAGGGTTCTGCAGGGTTCCGTAGGGGGCCCGTAGAGTTCCGTAGTGGCTGGTAAAGTTCCGTAGGGCCCCTGTACCATTCCGTAACTGCCTGCAAGGGTCTTTAGGCTTCCGTAGGGGCTGGTAGGGTTCCATAAAGTTCCGTGGGTTCCTGCAGAGTTCTGCAAGTGCCCGCAAGGGCCTGTAGGGGCCCACAGTGTTTCTGTCAGGTTCCGTAGAGTTCTGTAGGGGCCATAGGTTTCCGTAGCGGCTGGTAGTATTCTGTAGGGGTCTGTAGGGTTCCGTTGGCACCTGCAGTGTTCTGTAGGAGCCCATAGGGTTTTAGTGAGGTTCCGTTGTGTTGCTAAGGGTCTTGTAGAGTGCTGTCGGGTCCTGGAGTATTCTGTAGGGTTCCAGAGGGGCTCGTAGGGTTGCGTCAAAATCTGTAGGCTTCCCTAGGGGCCCGTGGAGTCCCGTAGATTTCCGTAGGGGCCTGTAGGTTTGTGTAAGTGCCCGCAGGGGTTGGTAGGAGCTTGTAGGGTGCCATAAGTTTCCAGAGGGTTGTGTAGGGTTCCGTAGGGGCCGGTGGTGTTCCCTAGGGGCCTGTAGAGTCTCGTACAGTTCCGTAGGGGCCTGTGGTGTTCCCTAAGGGCCTGTAGAGCCTCGTACAGTTCCGTAGGGTCCTGTAGGTTTCCATAAGCGCCCGCAGAGGTCTGAAGGGGCCCGTACTATTCCGTAAGGATCCATAGGGCTCCGTAGAGCTTCGTAGGTTCCCTAGAGGCCTGTAGAGTACCGCAGGAGCCAGTAGTGTTCTGTAGGGGCCCGTAGGGTTCCTTCCATAGGGGCTGGCAGTGTTCCGTAGGGGCCTCTAGGGTTGAGTAAGTACCCGCAGGAGTCTGTAGGAATCCGTGGGATTGTGTAAGGTTCTGGAGGGTTCTGCAGGGTTCCGTAGGGGCCCGTAGAGTTCCGTAGTGGCTGGTAAAGTTCCGTAGGGCCCTGTACCGTTCCGTAACTGCCTGCAAGGGTCTTTAGGCTTCCGTAGGGGCTGGTAGGGTTCCATAAAGTTCCGTGGGTTCCTGCAGAGTTCTGCAAGTGCCCACAAGGGCCTGTAGGGGCCCACAGTGTTTCTGTCAGGTTCCGTAGAGTTCCGTAGGGGCCATAGGTTTCCATAGCGGCTGGTAGTATTCTGTAGGGGTCTGTAGGGTTCCGTTGGCACCTGCAGTGTTCTGTAGGAGCCCATAGGGTTTTATTGAGGTTCCGTTGTGTTGCTAAGGGTCTTGTAGAGTGCTGTCGGGTCCTGGAGTATTCTGTAGGGTTCCAGAGGGGCTCGTAGGGTTGCGTCAAAATCTGTAGGCTTCCCTAGGGGCCCGTGGAGTCCCGTAGATTTCCGTAGGGGCCTGTAGGGTTGTGTAAGTGCCCGCAGGGGTTGGTAGGAGCTTGTAGGGTGCCATAAGTTTCCGGAGGGTTGTGTAGGGTTCCGTAGGGGCCGGTGGTGTTCCCTAGGGGCCTGTAGAGTCTCGTACAGTTCCGTAGGGTCCTGTAGGTTTCCATAAGCGCCCGCAGAGGTTTGAAGGGGCCCGTACTGTTCCGTAAGGATCCATAGGGCTCCGTAGAGCTTCGTAGGTTCCCTAGAGGCCTGTAGAATACCGCAGGAGCCAGTAGTGTTCTGTAGGGGCCCGTAGGGTTCCTTCCATAGGGGCTGGCAGTGTTCCGTAGGGTCCTCTAGGGTTGAGTAAGTACCCGCAGGAGTCTGTAGGAATCCGTGGGATTGTGTAAGGTTCTGGAGGGTTCTGCAGGGTTCCGTAGGGGCCCGTAGAGTTCCGTAGTGGCTGGTAAAGTTCCGTAGGGCATTGTACCGTTCCGTAACTGCCTGCAAGGGTCTTTAGGCTTCCGTAGGGGCTGGTAGGGTTCCATAAAGTTCCGTGGGTTCCTGCAGAGTTCTGCAAGTGCCCGCAAGGGCCTGTAGGGGCCCACAGTGTTTCTGTCAGGTTCCGTAGAGTTCTGTAGGGGCCATAGGTTTCCGTAGCGGCTGGTAGTATTCTGTAGGGGTCTGTAGGGTTCCGTTGGCACCTGCAGTGTTCTGTAGGAGCCCATAGGGTTTTAGTGAGGTTCCGTTGTGTTGCTAAGGGTCTTGTAGAGTGCTGTCGGGTCCTGGAGTATTCTGTAGGGTTCCAGAGGGGCTCGTAGGGTTCCGTCAAAATCTGTAGGCTTCCCTAGGGGCCCGTGGAGTCCCGTAGATTTCCGTAGGGGCCTGTAGGTTTGTGTAAGTGCCCGCAGGGGTTGGTAGGAGCTTGTAGGGTGCCATAAGTTTCCAGAGGGTTGTGTAGGGTTCCGTAGGGGCCGGTGGTGTTCCCTAGGGGCCTGTAGAGTCTCGTACAGTTCCGTAGGGGCCTGTGGTGTTCCCTAAGGGCCTGTAGAGCCTCGTACAGTTCCGTAGGGGCCTGTAGGTTTCCATAAGCGCCCGCAGAGGTCTGAAGGGGCCCGTACTATTCCGTAAGGATCCATAGGGCTCCGTAGAGCTTCGTAGGTTCCCTAGAGGCCTGTAGAGTACCGCAGGAGCCAGTAGTGTTCTGTAGGGGCCCGTAGGGTTCCTTCCATAGGGGCTGGCAGTGTTCCGTAGGGGCCTCTAGGGTTGAGTAAGTACCCGCAGGAGTCTGTAGGAATCCGTGGGATTGTGTAAGGTTCTGGAGGGTTCTGCAGGGTTCCGTAGGGGCCCGTAGAGTTCCGTAGTGGCTGGTAAAGTTTCGTAGGGCCCTGTACCGTTCCGTAACTGCCTGCAAGGGTCTTTAGGCTTCCGTAGGGGCTGGTAGGGTTCCATAAAGTTCCGTGGGTTCCTGCAGAGTTCTGCAAGTGCCCACAAGGGCCTGTAGGGGCCCACAGTGTTTCTGTCAGGTTCCGTAGAGTTCCGTAGGGGCCATAGGTTTCCGTAGCGGCTGGTAGTATTCTGTAGGGGTCTGTAGGGTTCCGTTGGCACCTGCAGTGTTCTGTAGGAGCCCATAGGGTTTTAGTGAGGTTCCGTTGTGTTGCTAAGGGTCTTGTAGAGTGCTGTCGGGTCCTGGAGTATTCTGTAGGGTTCCAGAGGGGCTCGTAGGGTTGCGTCAAAATCTGTAGGCTTCCCTAGGGGCCCGTGGAGTCCCGTAGATTTCCGTAGGGGCCTGTAGGTTTGTGTAAGTGCCCGCAGGGGTTGGTAGGAGCTTGTAGGGTGCCATAAGTTTCCGGAGGGTTGTGTAGGGTTCCGTAGGGGCCTGTGGTGTTCCCTAGGGGCCTGTAGAGTCTCGTACAGTTCCGTAGGGTCCTGTAGGTTTCCATAAGCGCCCGCAGAGGTTTGAAGGGGCCCGTACTGTTCCGTAAGGATCCATAGGGCTCCGTAGAGCTTCGTAGGTTCCCTAGAGGCCTGTAGAATACCGCAGGAGCCAGTAGTGTTCTGTAGGGGCCCGTAGGGTTCCTTCCATAGGGGCTGGCAGTGTTCCGTAGGGGCCTCTAGGGTTGAGTAAGTACCCGCAGGAGTCTGTAGGAATCCGTGGGATTGTGTAAGGTTCTGGAGGGTTCTGCAGGGTTCCGTAGGGGCCCGTAGAGTTCCGTAGTGGCTGGTAAAGTTCCGTAGGGCCCTGTACCGTTCCGTAACTGCCTGCAAGGGTCTTTAGGCTTCCGTAGGGGCTGGTAGGGTTCCATAAAGTTCCGTGGGTTCCTGCAGAGTTCTGCAAGTGCCCGCAAGGGCCTGTAGGGGCCCACAGTGTTTCTGTCAGGTTCCGTAGAGTTCCGTAGGGGCCATAGGTTTCCGTAGCGGCTGGTAGTATTCTGTAGGGGTCTGTAGGGTTCCGTTGGCACCTGCAGTGTTCTGTAGGAGCCCATAGGGTTTTAGTGAGGTTCCGTTGTGTTGCTAAGGGTCTTGTAGAGTGCTGTCGGGTCCTGGAGTATTCTGTAGGGTTCCAGAGGGGCTCGTAGGGTTCCGTCAAAATCTGTAGGCTTCCCTAGGGGCCCGTGGAGTCCCGTAGATTTCCGTAGGGGCCTGTAGGTTTGTGTAAGTGCCCGCAGGGGTTGGTAGGAGCTTGTAGGGTGCCATAAGTTTCCAGAGGGTTGTGTAGGGTTCCGTAGGGGCCGGTGGTGTTCCCTAGGGGCCTGTAGAGTCTCGTACAGTTCCGTAGGGGCCTGTGGTGTTCCCTAAGGGCCTGTAGAGCCTCGTACAGTTCCGTAGGGGCCTGTAGGTTTCCATAAGCGCCCGCAGAGGTCTGAAGGGGCCCGTACTATTCCGTAAGGATCCATAGGGCTCCGTAGAGCTTCGTAGGTTCCCTAGAGGCCTGTAGAGTACCGCAGGAGCCAGTAGTGTTCTGTAGGGGCCCGTAGGGTTCCTTCCATAGGGGCTGGCAGTGTTCCGTAGGGGCCTCTAGGGTTGAGTAAGTACCCGCAGGAGTCTGTAGGAATCCGTGGGATTGTGTAAGGTTCTGGAGGGTTCTGCAGGGTTCCGTAGGGGCCCGTAGAGTTCCGTAGTGGCTGGTAAAGTTTCGTAGGGCCCTGTACCGTTCCGTAACTGCCTGCAAGGGTCTTTAGGCTTCCGTAGGGGCTGGTAGGGTTCCATAAAGTTCCGTGGGTTCCTGCAGAGTTCTGCAAGTGCCCACAAGGGCCTGTAGGGGCCCACAGTGTTTCTGTCAGGTTCCGTAGAGTTCCGTAGGGGCCATAGGTTTCCGTAGTGGCTGGTAGTATTCTGTAGGGGTCTGTAGGGTTCCGTTGGCACCTGCAGTGTTCTGTAGGAGCCCATAGGGTTTTAGTGAGGTTCCGTTGTGTTGCTAAGGGTCTTGTAGAGTGCTGTCGGGTCCTGGAGTATTCTGTAGGGTTCCAGAGGGGCTCGTAGGGTTGCGTCAAAATCTGTAGGCTTCCCTAGGGGCCCGTGGAGTCCCGTAGATTTCCGTAGGGGCCTGTAGGTTTGTGTAAGTGCCCGCAGGGGTTGGTAGGAGCTTGTAGGGTGCCATAAGTTTCCGGAGGGTTGTGTAGGGTTCCGTAGGGGCCTGTGGTGTTCCCTAGGGGCCTGTAGAGTCTCGTACAGTTCCGTAGGGTCCTGTAGGTTTCCATAAGCGCCCGCAGAGGTTTGAAGGGGCCCGTACTGTTCCGTAAGGATCCATAGGGCTCCGTAGAGCTTCGTAGGTTCCCTAGAGGCCTGTAGAATACCGCAGGAGCCAGTAGTGTTCTGTAGGGGCCCGTAGGGTTCCTTCCATAGGGGCTGGCAGTGTTCCGTAGGGTCCTCTAGGGTTGAGTAAGTACCCGCAGGAGTCTGTAGGAATCCGTGGGATTGTGTAAGGTTCTGGAGGGTTCTGCAGGGTTCCGTAGGGGCCCGTAGAGTTCCGTAGTGGCTGGTAAAGTTCCGTAGGGCCCTGTACCGTTCCGTAACTGCCTGCAAGGGTCTTTAGGCTTCCGTAGGGGCTGGTAGGGTTCCATAAAGTTCCGTGGGTTCCTGCAGAGTTCTGCAAGTGCCCGCAAGGGCCTGTAGGGGCCCACAGTGTTTCTGTCAGGTTCCGTAGAGTTCCGTAGGGGCCATAGGTTTCCGTAGTGGCTGGTAGTATTCTGTAGGGGTCTGTAGGGTTCCGTTGGCACCTGCAGTGTTCTGTAGGAGCCCATAGGGTTTTAGTGAGGTTCTGTTGTGTTGCTAAGGGTCTTGTAGAGTGCTGTCGGGTCCTGGAGTATTCTGTAGGGTTCCAGAGGGGCTCGTAGGGTTGCGTCAAAATCTGTAGGCTTCCCTAGGGGCCCGTGGAGTCCCGTAGATTTCCGTAGGGGCCTGTAGGTTTGTGTAAGTGCCCGCAGGGGTTGGTAGGAGCTTGTAGGGTGCCATAAGTTTCCAGAGGGTTGTGTAGGGTTCCGTAGGGGCCGGTGGTGTTCCCTAGGGGCCTGTAGAGTCTCGTACAGTTCCGTAGGGGCCTGTGGTGTTCCCTAAGGGCCTGTAGAGCCTCGTACAGTTCCGTAGGGTCCTGTAGGTTTCCATAAGCGCCCGCAGAGGTCTGAAGGGGCCCGTACTATTCCGTAAGGATCCATAGGGCTCCGTAGAGCTTCGTAGGTTCCCTAGAGGCCTGTAGAATACCGCAGGAGCCAGTAGTGTTCTGTAGGGGCCCGTAGGGTTCCTTCCATAGGGGCTGGCAGTGTTCCGTAGGGGCCTCTAGGGTTGAGTAAGTACCCGCAGGAGTCTGTAGGAATCCGTGGGATTGTGTAAGGTTCTGGAGGGTTCTGCAGGGTTCCGTAGGGGCCCGTAGAGTTCCGTAGTGGCTGGTAAAGTTCCGTAGGGCCCTGTACCGTTCCGTAACTGCCTGCAAGGGTCTTTAGGCTTCCGTAGGGGCTGGTAGGGTTCCATAAAGTTCCGTGGGTTCCTGCAGAGTTCTGCAAGTGCCCGCAAGGGCCTGTAGGGGCCCACAGTGTTTCTGTCAGGTTCCGTAGAGTTCCGTAGGGGCCATAGGTTTCCGTAGCGGCTGGTAGTATTCTGTAGGGGTCTGTAGGGTTCCGTTGGCACCTGCAGTGTTCTGTAGGAGCCCATAGGGTTTTAGTGAGGTTCCGTTGTGTTGCTAAGGGTCTTGTAGAGTGCTGTCGGGTCCTGGAGTATTCTGTAGGGTTCCAAAGGGGCTCGTAGGGTTGCGTCAAAATCTGTAGGCTTCCCTAGGGGCCCGTGGAGTCCCGTAGATTTCCGTAGGGGCCTGTAGGTTTGTGTAAGTGCCCGCAGGGGTTGGTAGGAGCTTGTAGGGTGCCATAAGTTTCCAGAGGGTTGTGTAGGGTTCCGTAGGGGCCGGTGGTTTTCCCTAGGGGCCTGTAGAGTCTCGTACAGTTCCGTAGGGGCCTGTGGTGTTCCCTAAGGGCCTGTAGAGCCTCGTACAGTTCCGTAGGGTCCTGTAGGTTTCCATAAGCGCCCGCAGAGGTCGGAAGGGGCCCGTACTATTCCGTAAGGATCCATAGGGCTCCGTAGAGCTTCGTAGGTTCCCTAGAGGCCTGTAGAGTACCGCAGGAGCCAGTAGTGTTCTGTAGGGGCCCGTAGGGTTCCTTCCATAGGGGCTAGCAGTGTTCCGTAGGGGCCTCTAGGGTTGAGTAAGTACCCGCAGGAGTCTGTAGGAATCCGTGGGATTGTGTAAGGTTCTGGAGGGTTCTGCAGGGTTCCGTAGGGGCCCGTAGAGTTCCGTAGTGGCTGGTAAAGTTCCGTAGGGCCCTGTACCGTTCCGTAACTGCCTGCAAGGGTCTTTAGGCTTCCGTAGGGGCTGGTAGGGTTCCATAAAGTTCCGTGGGTTCCTGCAGAGTTCTGCAAGTGCCCGCAAGGGCCTGTAGGGGCCCACAGTGTTTCTGTCAGGTTCCGTAGAGTTCCGTAGGGGCCATAGGTTTCCGTAGCGGCTGGTAGTATTCTGTAGGGGTCTGTAGGGTTCCGTTGGCACCTGCAGTGTTCTGTAGGAGCCCATAGGGTTTTAGTGAGGTTCCGTTGTGTTGCTAAGGGTCTTGTAGAGTGCTGTCGGGTCCTGGAGTATTCTGTAGGGTTCCAGAGGGGCTCGTAGGGTTCCGTCAAAATCTGTAGGCTTCCCTAGGGGCCCGTGGAGTCCCGTAGATTTCCGTAGGGGCCTGTAGGTTTGTGTAAGTGCCCGCAGGGGTTGGTAGGAGCTTGTAGGGTGCCATAAGTTTCCGGAGGGTTGTGTAGGGTTCCGTAGGGGCCTGTGGTGTTCCCTAGGGGCCTGTAGAGTCTCGTACAGTTCCGTAGGGTCCTGTAGGTTTCCATAAGCGCCCGCAGAGGTTTGAAGGGGCCCGTACTGTTCCGTAAGGATCCATAGGGCTCCGTAGAGCTTCGTAGGTTCCCTAGAGGCCTGTAGAATACCGCAGGAGCCAGTAGTGTTCTGTAGGGGCCCGTAGGGTTCCTTCCATAGGGGCTGGCAGTGTTCCGTAGGGTCCTCTAGGGTTGAGTAAGTACCCGCAGGAGTCTGTAGGAATCCGTGGGATTGTGTAAGGTTCTGGAGGGTTCTGCAGGGTTCCGTAGGGGCCCGTAGAGTTCCGTAGTGGCTGGTAAAGTTCCGTAGGGCCCTGTACCGTTCCGTAACTGCCTGCAAGGGTCTTTAGGCTTCCGTAGGGGCTGGTAGGGTTCCATAAAGTTCCGTGGGTTCCTGCAGAGTTCTGCAAGTGCCCGCAAGGGCCTGTAGGGGCCCACAGTGTTTCTGTCAGGTTCCGTAGAGTTCCGTAGGGGCCATAGGTTTCCGTAGCGGCTGGTAGTATTCTGTAGGGGTCTGTAGGGTTCCGTTGGCACCTGCAGTGTTCTGTAGGAGCCCATAGGGTTTTAGTGAGGTTCCGTTGTGTTGCTAAGGGTCTTGTAGAGTGCTGTCGGGTCCTGGAGTATTCTGTAGGGTTCCAGAGGGGCTCGTAGGGTTGCGTCAAAATCTGTAGGCTTCCCTAGGGGCCCGTGGAGTCCCGTAGATTTCCGTAGGGGCCTGTAGGTTTGTGTAAGTGCCCGCAGGGGTTGGTAGGAGCTTGTAGGGTGCCATAAGTTTCCAGAGGGTTGTGTAGGGTTCCGTAGGGGCCGGTGGTGTTCCCTAGGGGCCTGTAGAGTCTCGTACAGTTCCGTAGGGGCCTGTGGTGTTCCCTAAGGGCCTGTAGAGCCTCGTACAGTTCCGTAGGGGCCTGTAGGTTTCCATAAGCGCCCGCAGAGGTCTGAAGGGGCCCGTACTATTCCGTAAGGATCCATAGGGCTCCGTAGAGCTTCGTAGGTTCCCTAGAGGCCTGTAGAGTACCGCAGGAGCCAGTAGTGTTCTGTAGGGGCCCGTAGGGTTCCTTCCATAGGGGCTGGCAGTGTTCCGTAGGGGCCTCTAGGGTTGAGTAAGTACCCGCAGGAGTCTGTAGGAATCCGTGGGATTGTGTAAGGTTCTGGAGGGTTCTGCAGGGTTCCGTAGGGGCCCGTAGAGTTCCGTAGTGGCTGGTAAAGTTTCGTAGGGCCCTGTACCGTTCCGTAACTGCCTGCAAGGGTCTTTAGGCTTCCGTAGGGGCTGGTAGGGTTCCATAAAGTTCCGTGGGTTCCTGCAGAGTTCTGCAAGTGCCCGCAAGGGCCTGTAGGGGCCCACAGTGTTTCTGTCAGGTTCCGTAGAGTTCCGTAGGGGCCATAGGTTTCCGTAGCGGCTGGTAGTATTCTGTAGGGGTCTGTAGGGTTCCGTTGGCACCTGCAGTGTTCTGTAGGAGCCCATAGGGTTTTAGTGAGGTTCCGTTGTGTTGCTAAGGGTCTTGTAGAGTGCTGTCGGGTCCTGGAGTATTCTGTAGGGTTCCAGAGGGGCTCGTAGGGTTGCGTCAAAATCTGTAGGCTTCCCTAGGGGCCCGTGGAGTCCCGTAGATTTCCGTAGGGGCCTGTAGGTTTGTGTAAGTGCCCGCAGGGTTTGGTAGGAGCTTGTAGGGTGCCATAAGTTTCCAGAGGGTTGTGTAGGGTTCCGTAGGGGCCGGTGGTTTTCCCTAGGGGCCTGTAGAGTCTCGTACAGTTCCGTAGGGGCCTGTGGTGTTCCCTAAGGGCCTGTAGAGCCTCGTACAGTTCCGTAGGGTCCTGTAGGTTTCCATAAGCGCCCGCAGAGGTCGGAAGGGGCCCGTACTATTCCGTAAGGATCCATAGGGCTCCGTAGAGCTTCGTAGGTTCCCTAGAGGCCTGTAGAGTACCGCAGGAGCCAGTAGTGTTCTGTAGGGGCCCGTAGGGTTCCTTCCATAGGGGCTGGCAGTGTTCCGTAGGGGCCTCTAGGGTTGAGTAAGTACCCGCAGGAGTCTGTAGGAATCCGTGGGATTGTGTAAGGTTCTGGAGGGTTCTGCAGGGTTCCGTAGGGGCCCGTAGAGTTCCGTAGTGGCTGGTAAAGTTCCGTAGGGCCCTGTACCGTTCCGTAACTGCCTGCAAGGGTCTTTAGGCTTCCGTAGGGGCTGGTAGGGTTCCATAAAGTTCCGTGGGTTCCTGCAGAGTTCTGCAAGTGCCCGCAAGGGCCTGTAGGGGCCCACAGTGTTTCTGTCAGGTTCCGTAGAGTTCCGTAGGGGCCATAGGTTTCCGTAGCGGCTGGTAGTATTCTGTAGGGGTCTGTAGGGTTCCGTTGGCACCTGCAGTGTTCTGTAGGAGCCCATAGGGTTTTAGTGAGGTTCCGTTGTGTTGCTAAGGGTCTTGTAGAGTGCTGTCGGGTCCTGGAGTATTCTGTAGGGTTCCAGAGGGGCTCGTAGGGTTGCGTCAAAATCTGTAGGCTTCCCTAGGGGCCCGTGGAGTCCCGTAGATTTCCGTAGGGGCCTGTAGGTTTGTGTAAGTGCCCGCAGGGGTTGGTAGGAGCTTGTAGGGTGCCATAAGTTTCCAGAGGGTTGTGTAGGGTTCCGTAGGGGCCGGTGGTGTTCCCTAGGGGCCTGTAGAGTCTCGTACAGTTCCGTAGGGGCCTGTGGTGTTCCCTAAGGGCCTGTAGAGCCTCGTACTGTTCCGTAGGGTCCTGTAGGTTTCCATAAGCGCCCGCAGAGGTCTGAAGGGGCCCGTACTATTCCGTAAGGATCCATAGGGCTCCGTAGAGCTTCGTAGGTTCCCTAGAGGCCTGTAGAATACCGCAGGAGCCAGTAGTGTTCTGTAGGGGCCCGTAGGGTTCCTTCCATAGGGGCTGGCAGTGTTCCGTAGGGTCCTCTAGGGTTGAGTAAGTACCCGCAGGAGTCTGTAGGAATCCGTGGGATTGTGTAAGGTTCTGGAGGGTTCTGCAGGGTTCCGTAGGGGCCCGTAGAGTTCCGTAGTGGCTGGTAAAGTTCCGTAGGGCCCTGTACCGTTCCATAACTGCCTGCAAGGGTCTTTAGGCTTCCGTAGGGGCTGGTAGGGTTCCATAAAGTTCCGTGGGTTCCTGCAGAGTTCTGCAAGTGCCCGCAAGGGCCTGTAGGGGCCCACAGTGTTTCTGTCAGGTTCCGTAGAGTTCCGTAGGGGCCATAGGTTTCCGTAGCGGCTGGTAGTATTCTGTAGGGGTCTGTAGGGTTCCGTTGGCACCTGCAGTGTTCTGTAGGAGCCCATAGGGTTTTAGTGAGGTTCCGTTGTGTTGCTAAGGGTCTTGTAGAGTGCTGTCGGGTCCTGGAGTATTCTGTAGGGTTCCAGAGGGGCTCGTAGGGTTGCGTCAAAATCTGTAGGCTTCCCTAGGGGCCCGTGGAGTCCCGTAGATTTCCGTAGGGGCCTGTAGGTTTGTGTAAGTGCCCGCAGGGGTTGGTAGGAGCTTGTAGGGTGCCATAAGTTTCCAGAGGGTTGTGTAGGGTTCCGTAGGGGCCGGTGGTGTTCCCTAGGGGCCTGTAGAGTCTCGTACAGTTCCGTAGGGGCCTGTGGTGTTCCCTAAGGGCCTGTAGAGCCTCGTACAGTTCCGTAGGGTCCTGTAGGTTTCCATAAGCGCCCGCAGAGGTTTGAAGGGGCCCGTACTATTCCGTAAGGATCCATAGGGCTCCGTAGAGCTTCGTAGGTTCCCTAGAGGCCTGTAGAGTACCGCAGGAGCCAGTAGTGTTCTGTAGGGGCCCGTAGGGTTCCTTCCATAGGGGCTGGCAGTGTTCCGTAGGGTCCTCTAGGGTTGAGTAAGTACCCGCAGGAGTCTGTAGGAATCCGTGGGATTGTGTAAGGTTCTGGAGGGTTCTGCAGGGTTCCGTAGGGGCCCGTAGAGTTCCGTAGTGGCTGGTAAAGTTCCGTAGGGCCCTGTACCGTTCCGTAACTGCCTGCAAGGGTCTTTAGGCTTCCGTAGGGGCTGGTAGGGTTCCATAAAGTTCCGTGGGTTCCTGCAGAGTTCTGCAAGTGCCCGCAAGGGCCTGTAGGGGCCCACAGTGTTTCTGTCAGGTTCCGTAGAGTTCCGTAGGGGCCATAGGTTTCCGTAGCGGCTGGTAGTATTCTGTAGGGGTCTGTAGGGTTCCGTTGGCACCTGCAGTGTTCTGTAGGAGCCCATAGGGTTTTAGTGAGGTTCCGTTGTGTTGCTAAGGGTCTTGTAGAGTGCTGTCGGGTCCTGGAGTATTCTGTAGGGTTCCAGAGGGGCTCGTAGGGTTCCGTCAAAATCTGTAGGCTTCCCTAGGGGCCCGTGGAGTCCCGTAGATTTCCGTAGGGGCCTGTAGGTTTGTGTAAGTGCCCGCAGGGGTTGGTAGGAGCTTGTAGGGTGCCATAAGTTTCCAGAGGGTTGTGTAGGGTTCCGTAGGGGCCGGTGGTGTTCCCTAGGGGCCTGTAGAGTCTCGTACAGTTCCGTAGGGTCCTGTAGGTTTCCATAAGCGCCCGCAGAGGTTTGAAGGGGCCCGTACTGTTCCGTAAGGATCCATAGGGCTCCGTAGAGCTTCGTAGGTTCCCTAGAGGCCTGTAGAGTACCGCAGGAGCCAGTAGTGTTCTGTAGGGGCCCGTAGGGTTCCTTCCATAGGGGCTGGCAGTGTTCCGTAGGGGCCTCTAGGGTTGAGTAAGTACCCGCAGGAGTCTGTAGGAATCCGTGGGATTGTGTAAGGTTCTGGAGGGTTCTGCATGGTTCCGTAGGGGCCCGTAGAGTTCCGTAGTGGCTGGTAAAGTTCCGTAGGGCCCTGTACCGTTCCGTAACTGCCTGCAAGGGTCTTTAGGCTTCCGTAGGGGCTGGTAGGGTTCCATAAAGTTCCGTGGGTTCCTGCAGAGTTCTGCAAGTGCCCGCAAGGGCCTGTAGGGGCCCACAGTGTTTCTGTCAGGTTCCGTAGAGTTCCGTAGGGGCCATAGGTTTCCGTAGTGGCTGGTAGTATTCTGTAGGGGTCTGTAGGGTTCCGTTGGCACCTGCAGTGTTCTGTAGGAGCCCATAGGGTTTTAGTGAGGTTCCGTTGTGTTGCTAAGGGTCTTGTAGAGTGCTGTCGGGTCCTGGAGTATTCTGTAGGGTTCCAGAGGGGCTCGTAGGGTTGCGTCAAAATCTGTAGGCTTCCCTAGGGGCCCGTAGAGTCCCGTAGATTTCCGTAGGGGCCTGTAGGTTTGTGTAAGTGCCCGCAGGGGTTGGTAGGAGCTTGTAGGGTGCCATAAGTTTCCAGAGGGTTGTGTAGGGTTCCGTAGGGGCCGGTGGTGTTCCCTAGGGGCCTGTAGAGTCTCGTACAGTTCCGTAGGGTCCTGTAGGTTTCCATAAGCGCCCGCAGAGGTTTGAAGGGGCCCGTACTGTTCCGTAAGGATCCATAGGGCTCCGTAGAGCTTCGTAGGTTCCCTAGAGGCCTGTAGAGTACCGCAGGAGCCAGTAGTGTTCTGTAGGGGCCCGTAGGGTTCCTTCCATAGGGGCTGGCAGTGTTCCGTAGGGGCCTCTAGGGTTGAGTAAGTACCCGCAGGAGTCTGTAGGAATCCGTGGGATTGTGTAAGGTTCTGGAGGGTTCTGCATGGTTCCGTAGGGGCCCGTAGAGTTCCGTAGTGGCTGGTAAAGTTCCGTAGGGCCCTGTACCGTTCCGTAACTGCCTGCAAGGGTCTTTAGGCTTCCGTAGGGGCTGGTAGGGTTCCATAAAGTTCCGTGGGTTCCTGCAGAGTTCTGCAAGTGCCCGCAAGGGCCTGTAGGGGCCCACAGTGTTTCTGTCAGGTTCCGTAGAGTTCCGTAGGGGCCATAGGTTTCCGTAGCGGCTGGTAGTATTCTGTAGGGGTCTGTAGGGTTCCGTTGGCACCTGCAGTGTTCTGTAGGAGCCCATAGGGTTTTAGTGAGGTTCCGTTGTGTTGCTAAGGGTCTTGTAGAGTGCTGTCGGGTCCTGGAGTATTCTGTAGGGTTCCAGAGGGGCTCGTAGGGTTGCGTCAAAATCTGTAGGCTTCCCTAGGGGCCCGTGGAGTCCCGTAGATTTCCGTAGGGGCCTGTAGGTTTGTGTAAGTGCCCGCAGGGGTTGGTAGGAGCTTGTAGGGTGCCATAAGTTTCCAGAGGGTTGTGTAGGGTTCCGTAGGGGCCTGTGGTGTTCCCTAGGGGTCTGTAGAGTCTCGTACAGTTCCGTAGGGTCCTGTAGGTTTCCATAAGCGCCCGCAGAGGTTTGAAGGGGCCCGTACTGTTCCGTAAGGATCCATAGGGCTCCGTAGAGCTTCGTAGGTTCCCTAGAGGCCTGTAGAATACCGCAGGAGCCAGTAGTGTTCTGTAGGGGCCCGTAGGGTTCCTTCCATAGGGGCTGGCAGTGTTCCGTAGGGGCCTCTAGGGTTGAGTAAGTACCCGCAGGAGTCTGTAGGAATCCGTGGGATTGTGTAAGGTTCTGGAGGGTTCTGCAGGGTTCCGTAGGGGCCCGTAGAGTTCCGTAGTGGCTGGTAAAGTTCCGTAGGGCCCTGTACCGTTCCGTAACTGCCTGCAAGGGTCTTTAGGCTTCCGTAGGGGCTGGTAGGGTTCCATAAAGTTCCGTGGGTTCCTGCAGAGTTCTGCAAGTGCCCGCAAGGGCCTGTAGGGGCCCACAGTGTTTCTGTCAGGTTCCGTAGAGTTCCGTAGGGGCCATAGGTTTCCGTAGCGGCTGGTAGTATTCTGTAGGGGTCTGTAGGGTTCCGTTGGCACCTGCAGTGTTCTGTAGGAGCCCATAGGGTTTTAGTGAGGTTCCGTTGTGTTGCTAAGGGTCTTGTAGAGTGCTGTCGGGTCCTGGAGTATTCTGTAGGGTTCCAGAGGGGCTCGTAGGGTTGCGTCAAAATCTGTAGGCTTCCCTAGGGGCCCGTGGAGTCCCGTAGATTTCCGTAGGGGCCTGTAGGTTTGTGTAAGTGCCCGCAGGGGTTGGTAGGAGCTTGTAGGGTGCCATAAGTTTCCAGAGGGTTGTGTAGGGTTCCGTAGGGACCGGTGGTGTTCCCTAGGGGCCTGTAGAGTCTCGTACAGTTCCGTAGGGTCCTGTAGGTTTCCATAAGCGCCCGCAGAGGTTTGAAGGGGCCCGTACTGTTCCGTAAGGATCCATAGGGCTCCGTAGAGCTTCGTAGGTTCCCTAGAGGCCTGTAGAATACCGCAGGAGCCAGTAGTGTTCTGTAGGGGCCCGTAGGGTTCCTTCCATAGGGGCTGGCAGTGTTCCGTAGGGGCCTCTAGGGTTGAGTAAGTACCCGCAGGAGTCTGTAGGAATCCGTGGGATTGTGTAAGGTTCTGGAGGGTTCTGCAGGGTTCCGTAGGGGCCCGTAGAGTTCCGTAGTGGCTGGTAAAGTTCCGTAGGGCCCTGTACCGTTCCGTAACTGCCTGCAAGGGTCTTTAGGCTTCCGTAGGGGCTGGTAGGGTTCCATAAAGTTCCGTGGGTTCCTGCAGAGTTCTGCAAGTGCCCGCAAGGGCCTGTAGGGGCCCACAGTGTTTCTGTCAGGTTCCGTAGAGTTCCGTAGGGGCCATAGGTTTCCGTAGCGGCTGGTAGTATTCTGTAGGGGTCTGTAGGGTTCCGTTGGCACCTGCAGTGTTCTGTAGGAGCCCATAGGGTTTTAGTGAGGTTCCGTTGTGTTGCTAAGGGTCTTGTAGAGTGCTGTCGGGTCCTGGAGTATTCTGTAGGGTTCCAGAGGGGCTCGTAGGGTTGCGTCAAAATCTGTAGGCTTCCCTAGGGGCCCGTGGAGTCCCGTAGATTTCCGTAGGGGCCTGTAGGTTTGTGTAAGTGCCCGCAGGGGTTGGTAGGAGCTTGTAGGGTGCCATAAGTTTCCAGAGGGTTGTGTAGGGTTCCGTAGGGACCGGTGGTGTTCCCTAGGGGCCTGTAGAGTCTCGTACAGTTCCGTAGGGTCCTGTAGGTTTCCATAAGCGCCCGCAGAGGTTTGAAGGGGCCCGTACTGTTCCGTAAGGATCCATAGGGCTCCGTAGAGCTTCGTAGGTTCCCTAGAGGCCTGTAGAATACCGCAGGAGCCAGTAGTGTTCTGTAGGGGCCCGTAGGGTTCCTTCCATAGGGGCTGGCAGTGTTCCGTAGGGGCCTCTAGGGTTGAGTAAGTACCCGCAGGAGTCTGTAGGAATCCGTGGGATTGTGTAAGGTTCTGGAGGGTTCTGCAGGGTTCCGTAGGGGCCCGTAGAGTTCCGTAGTGGCTGGTAAAGTTCCGTAGGGCCCTGTACCGTTCCGTAACTGCCTGCAAGGGTCTTTAGGCTTCCGTAGGGGCTGGTAGGGTTCCATAAAGTTCCGTGGGTTCCTGCAGAGTTCTGCAAGTGCCCGCAAGGGCCTGTAGGGGCCCACAGTGTTTCTGTCAGGTTCCGTAGAGTTCCGTAGGGGCCATAGGTTTCCGTAGCGGCTGGTAGTATTCCGTAGGGGTCTGTAGGGTTCCGTTGGCACCTGCAGTGTTCTGTAGGAGCCCATAGGGTTTTAGTGAGGTTCCGTTGTGTTGTTAAGGGTCTTGTAGAGTGCTGTCGGGTCCTGGAGTATTCTGTAGGGTTCCAGAGGGGCTCGTAGGGTTGCGTCAAAATCTGTAGGCTTCCCTAGGGGCCCGTGGAGTCCCGTAGATTTCCGTAGGGGCCTGTAGGGTTGTGTAAGTGCCCGCAGGGGTTGGTAAGAGCTTGTAGGGTGCCATAAGTTTCCAGAGGGTTGTGTAGGGTTCCGTAGGGACCGGTGGTGTTCCCTAGGGGCCTGTAGAGTCTCGTACAGTTCTGTAGGGGCCTGTGGAGTTCCCTAAGGGCCTGTAGAGCCTCGTACAGTTCCGTAGGGTCCTGTAGGTTTCCATAAGCGCCCGCAGAGGTTTGAAGGGGCCCGTACTGTTCCGTAAGGATCCATAGGGCTCCGTAGAGCTTCGTAGGTTCCCTAGAGGCCTGTAGAGTACCGCAGGAGCCAGTAGTGTTCTGTAGGGGCCCGTAGGGTTCCTTCCATAGGGGCTGGCAGTGTTCCGTAGGGTCCTCTAGGGTTGAGTAAGTACCCGCAGGAGTCTGTAGGAATCCGTGGGATTGTGTAAGGTTCTGGAGGGTTCTGCAGGGTTCCGTAGGGGCCCGTAGAGTTCCGTAGTGGCTGGTAAAGTTCCGTAGGGCCCTGTACCGTTCCGTAACTGCCTGCAAGGGTCTTTAGGCTTCCGTAGGGGCTGGTAGGGTTCCATAAAGTTCCGTGGGTTCCTGCAGAGTTCTGCAAGTGCCCGCAAGGGCCTGTAGGGGCCCACAGTGTTTCTGTCAGGTTCCGTAGAGTTCCGTAGGGGCCATAGGTTTCCGTAGTGGCTGGTAGTATTCTGTAGGGGTCTGTAGGGTTCCGTTGGCACCTGCAGTGTTCTGTAGGAGCCCATAGGGTTTTAGTGAGGTTCCGTTGTGTTGCTAAGGGTCTTGTAGAGTGCTGTCGGGTCCTGGAGTATTCTGTAGGGTTCCAGAGGGGCTCGTAGGGTTGCGTCAAAATCTGTAGGCTTCCCTAGGGGCCCGTGGAGTCCCGTAGATTTCCGTAGGGGCCTGTAGGGTTGTGTAAGTGCCCGCAGGGGTTGGTAGGAGCTTGTAGGGTGCCATAAGTTTCCGGAGGGTTGTGTAGGGTTCCGTAGGGGCCTGTGGTGTTCCCTAGGGGCCTGTAGAGTCTCGTACAGTTCCGTAGGGTCCTGTAGGTTTCCATAAGCGCCCGCAGAGGTTTGAAGGGGCCCGTACTGTTCCGTAAGGATCCATAGGGCTCCGTAGAGCTTCGTAGGTTCCCTAGAGGCCTGTAGAATACCGCAGGAGCCAGTAGTGTTCTGTAGGGGCCCGTAGGGTTCCTTCCATAGGGGCTGGCAGTGTTCCGTAGGGTCCTCTAGGGTTGAGTAAGTACCCGCAGGAGTCTGTAGGAATCCGTGGGATTGTGTAAGGTTCTGGAGGGTTCTGCAGGGTTCCGTAGGGGCCCGTAGAGTTCCGTAGTGGCTGGTAAAGTTCCGTAGGGCCCTGTACCGTTCCGTAACTGCCTGCAAGGGTCTTTAGGCTTCCGTAGGGGCTGGTAGGGTTCCATAAAGTTCCGTGGGTTCCTGCAGAGTTCTGCAAGTGCCCGCAAGGGCCTGTAGGGGCCCACAGTGTTTCTGTCAGGTTCCGTAGAGTTCCGTAGGGGCCATAGGTTTCCGTAGCGGCTGGTAGCATTCCGTAGGGGTCTGTAGGGTTCCGTTGGCACCTGCAGTGTTCTGTAGGAGCCCATAGGGTTTTAGTGAGGTTCCGTTGTGTTGTTAAGGGTCTTGTAGAGTGCTGTCGGGTCCTGGAGTATTCTGTAGGGTTCCAGAGGGGCTCGTAGGGTTCCGTCAAAATCTGTAGGTTTCCCTAGGGGCCCGTGGAGTCCCGTAGATTTCCGTAGGGGCCTGTAGGGTTGTGTAAGTGCCCGCAGGGGTTGGTAGGAGCTTGTAGGGTGCCATAAGTTTCCGGAGGGTTGTGTAGGGTTCCGTAGGGGCCGGTGGTGTTCCCTAGGGGCCTGTAGAGTCTCGTACAGTTCCGTAGGGGCCTGTGGTGTTCCCTAAGGGCCTGTAGAGTCTCGTACAGTTCCGTAGGGTCCTGTAGGTTTCCATAAGTGCCCGCAGAGGTCTGAAGGGGCCCGTACTATTCCGTAAGGATCCATAGGGCTCCGTAGAGCTTCGTAGGTTCCCTAGAGGCCTGTAGAGTACCGCAGGAGCCAGTAGTGTTCTGTAGGGGCCCGTAGGGTTCCTTCCATAGGGGCTGGCAGTGTTCCGTAGGGGCCTCTAGGGTTGAGTAAGTATTCGCAGGAGTCTGTAGGAATCCGTGGGATTGTGTAAGGTTCTGGAGGGTTCTGCAGGGTTCCGTAGGGGCCCGTAGAGTTCCGTAGTGGCTGGTAAAGTTCCGTAGGGCCCTGTACCGTTCCGTAACTGCCTGCAAGGGTCTTTAGGCTTCCGTAGGGGCTGGTAGGGTTCCATAAAGTTCCGTGGGTTCCTGCAGAGTTCTGCAAGTGCCCGCAAGGGCCTGTAGGGGCCCACAGTGTTTCTGTCAGGTTCCGTAGAGTTCCGTAGGGGCCATAGGTTTCCGTAGCGGCTGGTAGTATTCTGTAGGGGTCTGTAGGGTTCCGTTGGCACCTGCAGTGTTCTGTAGGAGCCCATAGGGTTTTAGTGAGGTTCCGTTGTGTTGCTAAGGGTCTTGTAGAGTGCTGTCGGGTCCTGGAGTATTCTGTAGGGTTCCAGAGGGGCTCGTAGGGTTGCGTCAAAATCTGTAGGCTTCCCTAGGGGCCCGTGGAGTCCCGTAGATTTCCGTAGGGGCCTGTAGGTTTGTGTAAGTGCCCGCAGGGGTTGGTAGGAGCTTGTAGGGTGCCATAAGTTTCCAGAGGGTTGTGTAGGGTTCCGTAGGGGCCGGTGGTGTTCCCTAGGGGCCTGTAGAGTCTCGTACAGTTCCGTAGGGTCCTGTAGGTTTCCATAAGCGCCCGCAGAGGTTTGAAGGGGCCCGTACTGTTCCGTAAGGATCCATAGGGCTCCGTAGAGCTTCGTAGGTTCCCTAGAGGCCTGTAGAGTACCGCAGGAGCCAGTAGTGTTCTGTAGGGGCCCGTAGGGTTCCTTCCATAGGGGCTGGCAGTGTTCCGTAGGGGCCTCTAGGGTTGAGTAAGTACCCGCAGGAGTCTGTAGGAATCCGTGGGATTGTGTAAGGTTCTGGAGGGTTCTGCAGGGTTCCGTAGGGGCCCGTAGAGTTCCGTAGTGGCTGGTAAAGTTCCGTAGGGCCCTGTACCGTTCCGTAACTGCCTGCAAGGGTCTTTAGGCTTCCGTAGGGGCTGGTAGGGTTCCATAAAGTTCCGTGGGTTCCTGCAGAGTTCTGCAAGTGCCCGCAAGGGCCTGTAGGGGCCCACAGTGTTTCTGTCAGGTTCCGTAGAGTTCCGTAGGGGCCATAGGTTTCCGTAGTGGCTGGTAGTATTCTGTAGGGGTCTGTAGGGTTCCGTTGGCACCTGCAGTGTTCTGTAGGAGCCCATAGGGTTTTAGTGAGGTTCCGTTGTGTTGCTAAGGGTCTTGTAGAGTGCTGTCGGGTCCTGGAGTATTCTGTAGGGTTCCAAAGGGGCTCGTAGGGTTGCGTCAAAATCTGTAGGCTTCCCTAGGGGCCCGTAGAGTCCCGTAGATTTCCGTAGGGGCCTGTAGGTTTGTGTAAGTGCCCGCAGGGGTTGGTAGGAGCTTGTAGGGTGCCATAAGTTTCCAGAGGGTTGTGTAGGGTTCCGTAGGGGCCGGTGGTGTTCCCTAGGGGCCTGTAGAGTCTCGTACAGTTCCGTAGGGTCCTGTAGGTTTCCATAAGCGCCCGCAGAGGTTTGAAGGGGCCCGTACTGTTCCGTAAGGATCCATAGGGCTCCGTAGAGCTTCGTAGGTTCCCTAGAGGCCTGTAGAGTACCGCAGGAGCCAGTAGTGTTCTGTAGGGGCCCGTAGGGTTCCTTCCATAGGGGCTGGCAGTGTTCCGTAGGGGCCTCTAGGGTTGAGTAAGTACCCGCAGGAGTCTGTAGGAATCCGTGGGATTGTGTAAGGTTCTGGAGGGTTCTGCATGGTTCCGTAGGGGCCCGTAGAGTTCCGTAGTGGCTGGTAAAGTTCCGTAGGGCCCTGTACCGTTCCGTAACTGCCTGCAAGGGTCTTTAGGCTTCCGTAGGGGCTGGTAGGGTTCCATAAAGTTCCGTGGGTTCCTGCAGAGTTCTGCAAGTGCCCGCAAGGGCCTGTAGGGGCCCACAGTGTTTCTGTCAGGTTCCGTAGAGTTCCGTAGGGGCCATAGGTTTCCGTAGCGGCTGGTAGTATTCTGTAGGGGTCTGTAGGGTACCGTTGGCACCTGCAGTGTTCTGTAGGAGCCCATAGGGTTTTAGTGAGGTTCCGTTGTGTTGCTAAGGGTCTTGTAGAGTGCTGTCGGGTCCTGGAGTATTCTGTAGGGTTCCAGAGGGGCTCGTAGGGTTGCGTCAAAATCTGTAGGCTTCCCTAGGGGCCCGTGGAGTCCCGTAGATTTCCGTAGGGGCCTGTAGGTTTGTGTAAGTGCCCGCAGGGGTTGGTAGGAGCTTGTAGGGTGCCATAAGTTTCCAGAGGGTTGTGTAGGGTTCCGTAGGGGCCTGTGGTGTTCCCTAGGGGTCTGTAGAGTCTCGTACAGTTCCGTAGGGTCCTGTAGGTTTCCATAAGCGCCCGCAGAGGTTTGAAGGGGCCCGTACTGTTCCGTAAGGATCCATAGGGCTCCGTAGAGCTTCGTAGGTTCCCTAGAGGCCTGTAGAATACCGCAGGAGCCAGTAGTGTTCTGTAGGGGCCCGTAGGGTTCCTTCCATAGGGGCTGGCAGTGTTCCGTAGGGGCCTCTAGGGTTGAGTAAGTACCCGCAGGAGTCTGTAGGAATCCGTGGGATTGTGTAAGGTTCTGGAGGGTTCTGCAGGGTTCCGTAGGGGCCCGTAGAGTTCCGTAGTGGCTGGTAAAGTTCCGTAGGGCCCTGTACCGTTCCGTAACTGCCTGCAAGGGTCTTTAGGCTTCCGTAGGGGCTGGTAGGGTTCCATAAAGTTCCGTGGGTTCCTGCAGAGTTCTGCAAGTGCCCGCAAGGGCCTGTAGGGGCCCACAGTGTTTCTGTCAGGTTCCGTAGAGTTCCGTAGGGGCCATAGGTTTCCGTAGCGGCTGGTAGTATTCTGTAGGGGTCTGTAGGGTTCCGTTGGCACCTGCAGTGTTCTGTAGGAGCCCATAGGGTTTTAGTGAGGTTCCGTTGTGTTGCTAAGGGTCTTGTAGAGTGCTGTCGGGTCCTGGAGTATTCTGTAGGGTTCCAGAGGGGCTCGTAGGGTTGCGTCAAAATCTGTAGGCTTCCCTAGGGGCCCGTGGAGTCCCGTAGATTTCCGTAGGGGCCTGTAGGGTTGTGTAAGTGCCCGCAGGGGTTGGTAGGAGCTTGTAGGGTGCCATAAGTTTCCAGAGGATTGTGTAGGGTTCCGTAGGGGCCTGTGGTGTTCCCTAGGGGCCTGTAGAGTTTCGTACAGTTCCGTAGGGTCCTGTAGGTTTCCATAAGCGCCCGCAGAGGTTTGAAGGGGCCCGTACTGTTCCGTAAGGATCCATAGGGCTCCGTAGAGCTTCGTAGGTTCCCTAGAGGCCTGTAGAATACCGCAGGAGCCAGTAGTGTTCTGTAGGGGCCCGTAGGGTTCCTTCCATAGGGGCTGGCAGTGTTCCGTAGGGTCCTCTAGGGTTGAGTAAGTGCCCGCAGGAGTCTGTAGGAATCCGTGGGATTGTGTAAGGTTCTGGAGGGTTCTGCAGGGTTCCGTAGGGGCCCGTAGAGTTCCGTAGTGGCTGGTAAAGTTCCGTAGGGCCCTGTACCGTTCCGTAACTGCCTGCAAGGGTCTTTAGGCTTCCGTAGGGGCTGGTAGGGTTCCATAAAGTTCCGTGGGTTCCTGCAGAGTTCTGCAAGTGCCCGCAAGGGCCTGTAGGGGCCCACAGTGTTTCTGTCAGGTTCCGTAGAGTTCCGTAGGGGCCATAGGTTTCCGTAGCGGCTGGTAGCATTCCGTAGGGGTCTGTAGGGTTCCGTTGGCACCTGCAGTGTTCTGTAGGAGCCCATAGGGTTTTAGTGAGGTTCCGTTGTGTTGTTAAGGGTCTTGTAGAGTGCTGTCGGGTCCTGGAGTATTCTGTAGGGTTCCAGAGGGGCTCGTAGGGTTCCGTCAAAATCTGTAGGTTTCCCTAGGGGCCCGTGGAGTCCCGTAGATTTCCGTAGGGGCCTGTAGGGTTGTGTAAGTGCCCGCAGGGGTTGGTAGGAGCTTGTAGGGTGCCATAAGTTTCCGGAGGGTTGTGTAGGGTTCCGTAGGGGCCGGTGGTGTTCCCTAGGGGCCTGTAGAGTCTCGTACAGTTCCGTAGGGGCCTGTGGTGTTCCCTAAGGGCCTGTAGAGTCTCGTACAGTTCCGTAGGGTCCTGTAGGTTTCCATAAGTGCCCGCAGAGGTCTGAAGGGGCCCGTACTATTCCGTAAGGATCCATAGGGCTCCGTAGAGCTTCGTAGGTTCCCTAGAGGCCTGTAGAGTACCGCAGGAGCCAGTAGTGTTCTGTAGGGGCCCGTAGGGTTCCTTCCATAGGGGCTGGCAGTGTTCCGTAGGGGCCTCTAGGGTTGAGTAAGTATTCGCAGGAGTCTGTAGGAATCCGTGGGATTCTGTAAGGTTCTGGAGGGTTCTGCAGGGTTCCGTAGGGGCCCGTAGAGTTCCGTAGTGGCTGGTAAAGTTCCGTAGGGCCCTGTACCGTTCCGTAACTGCCTGCAAGGGTCTTTAGGCTTCCGTAGGGGCTGGTAGGGTTCCATAAAGTTCCGTGGGTTCCTGCAGAGTTCTGCAAGTGCCCGCAAGGGCCTGTAGGGGCCCACAGTGTTTCTGTCAGGTTCCGTAGAGTTCCGTAGGGGCCATAGGTTTCCGTATCGGCTGGTAGTATTCTGTAGGGTTCCGTTGGCACCTGCAGTGTTCTGTAGGAGCCCATAGGGTTTTAGTGAGGTTCCGTTGTGTTGCTAAGGGTCTTGTAGAGTGCTGTCGGGTCCTGGAGTATTCTGTAGGGTTCCAGAGGGGCTTGTAGGGTTGCGTCAAAATCTGTAGGCTTCCCTAGGGGCCCGTAGAGTCCCGTAGATTTCCGTAGGGGCCTGTAGGTTTGTGTAAGTGCCCGCAGGGGTTGGTAGGAGCTTGTAGGATGCCATAAGTTTCCAGAGGGTTGTGTAGGGTTCCGTAGGGGCCGGTGGTGTTCCCTAGGGGCCTGTAGAGTCTCGTACAGTTCCGTAGGGTCCTGTAGGTTTCCATAAGCGCCCGCAGAGGTTTGAAGGGGCCCGTACTGTTCCGTAAGGATCCATAGGGCTCCGTAGAGCTTCGTAGGTTCCCTAGAGGCCTGTAGAATACCGCAGGAGCCAGTAGTGTTCTGTAGGGGCCCGTAGGGTTCCTTCCATAGGGGCTGGCAGTGTTCCGTAGGGGCCTCTAGGGTTGAGTAAGTACCCGCAGGAGTCTGTAGGAATCCGTGGGATTGTGTAAGGTTCTGGAGGGTTCTGCAGGGTTCCGTAGGGGCCCGTAGAGTTCCGTAGTGGCTGGTAAAGTTCCGTAGGGCCCTGTACCGTTCCGTAACTGCCTGCAAGGGTCTTTAGGCTTCCGTAGGGGCTGGTAGGGTTCCATAAAGTTCCGTGGGTTCCTGCAGAGTTCTGCAAGTGCCCGCAAGGGCCTGTAGGGGCCCACAGTGTTTCTGTCAGGTTCCGTAGAGTTCCGTAGGGGCCATAGGTTTCCGTAGCGGCTGGTAGTATTCTGTAGGGGTCTGTAGGGTTCCGTTGGCACTTGCAGTGTTCTGTAGGAGCCCATAGGGTTTTAGTGAGGTTCCGTTGTGTTGCTAAGGGTCTTGTAGAGTGCTGTCGGGTCCTGGAGTATTCTGTAGGGTTCCAGAGGGGCTCGTAGGGTTGCGTCAAAATCTGTAGGCTTCCCTAGGGGCCCGTGGAGTCCCGTAGATTTCCGTAGGGGCCTGTAGGGTTGTGTAAGTGCCCGCAGGGGTTGGTGGGAGCTTGTAGGGTGCCATAAGTTTCTGGAGGGTTGTGTAGGGTTCCGTAGGGGCCTGTGGTGTTCCCTAGGGGCCTGTAGAGTCTCGTACAGTTCCGTAGGGTCCTGTAGGTTTCCATAAGCGCCCGCAGAGGTTTGAAGGGGCCCGTACTGTTCCGTAAGGATCCATAGGGCTCCGTAGAGCTTCGTAGGTTCCCTAGAGGCCTGTAGAATACCGCAGGAGCCAGTAGTGTTCTGTAGGGGCCCGTAGGGTTCCTTCCATAGGGGCTGGCAGTGTTCCGTAGGGGCCTCTAGGGTTGAGTAAGTATTCGCAGGAGTCTGTAGGAATCCGTGGGATTCTGTAAGGTTCTGGAGGGTTCTGCAGGGTTCCGTAGGGGCCCGTAGAGTTCCGTAGTGGCTGGTAAAGTTCCGTAGGGCATTGTACCGTTCCGTAACTGCCTGCAAGGGTCTTTAGGCTTCCGTAGGGGCTGGTAGGGTTCCATAAAGTTCCGTGGGTTCCTGCAGAGTTCTGCAAGTGCCCGCAAGGGCCTGTAGGGGCCCACAGTGTTTCTGTCAGGTTCCGTAGAGTTCCGTAGGGGCCATAGGTTTCCGTAGCGGCTGGTAGTATTCTGTAGGGGTCTGTAGGGTTCCGTTGGCACCTGCAGTGTTCTGTAGGAGCCCATAGGGTTTTAGTGAGGTTCCGTTGTGTTGCTAAGGGTCTTGTAGAGTGCTGTCGGGTCCTGGAGTATTCTGTAGGGTTCCAGAGGGGCTCGTAGGGTTGCGTCAAAATCTGTAGGCTTCCCTAGGGGCCCGTGGAGTCCCGTAGATTTCCGTAGGGGCCTGTAGGTTTGTGTAAGTGCCCGCAGGGGTTGGTAGGAGCTTGTAGGGTGCCATAAGTTTCCAGAGGGTTGTGTAGGGTTCCGTAGGGGCCGGTGGTGTTCCCTAGGGGCCTGTAGAGTCTCGTACAGTTCCGTAGGGGCCTGTGGTGTTCCCTAAGGGCCTGTAGAGCCTCATACAGTTCCGTAGGGTCCTGTGGTGTTCCCTAAGGGCCTGTAGAGCCTCGTACAGTTCCGTAGGGTCCTGTAGGTTTCCATAAGCGCCCGCAGAGGTCTGAAGGGGCCCGTACTGTTCCGTAAGGATCCATAGGGCTCCGTAGAGCTTCGTAGGTTCCCTAGAGGCCTGTAGAGTACCGCAGGAGCCAGTAGTGTTCTGTAGGGGCCCGTAGGGTTCCTTCCATAGGGGCTGGCAGTGTTCCGTAGGGTCCTCTAGGGTTGAGTAAGTATTCGCAGGAGTCTGTAGGAATCCGTGGGATTCTGTAAGGTTCTGGAGGGTTCTGCAGGGTTCCGTAGGGGCCCGTAGAGTTCCGTAGTGGCTGGTAAAGTTCCGTAGGGCATTGTACCGTTCCGTAACTGCCTGCAAGGGTCTTTAGGCTTCCGTAGGGGCTGGTAGGGTTCCATAAAGTTCCGTGGGTTCCTGCAGAGTTCTGCAAGTGCCCGCAAGGGCCTGTAGGGGCCCACAGTGTTTCTGTCAGGTTCCGTAGAGTTCCGTAGGGGCCATAGGTTTCCGTAGCGGCTGGTAGCATTCCGTAGGGGTCTGTAGGGTTCCGTTGGCACCTGCAGTGTTCTGTAGGAGCCCATAGGGTTTTAGTGAGGTTCCGTTGTGTTGTTAAGGGTCTTGTAGAGTGCTGTCGGGTCCTGGAGTATTCTGTAGGGTTCCAGAGGGGCTCGTAGGGTTCCGTCAAAATCTGTAGGTTTCCCTAGGGGCCCGTGGAGTCCCGTAGATTTCCGTAGGGGCCTGTAGGGTTGTGTAAGTGCCCGCAGGGGTTGGTAGGAGCTTGTAGGGTGCCATAAGTTTCCGGAGGGTTGTGTAGGGTTCCGTAGGGGCCGGTGGTGTTCCCTAGGGGCCTGTAGAGTCTCGTACAGTTCCGTAGGGGCCTGTGGTGTTCCCTAAGGGCCTGTAGAGTCTCGTACAGTTCCGTAGGGTCCTGTAGGTTTCCATAAGTGCCCGCAGAGGTCTGAAGGGGCCCGTACTATTCCGTAAGGATCCATAGGGCTCCGTAGAGCTTCGTAGGTTCCCTAGAGGCCTGTAGAGTACCGCAGGAGCCAGTAGTGTTCTGTAGGGGCCCGTAGGGTTCCTTCCATAGGGGCTGGCAGTGTTCCGTAGGGGCCTCTAGGGTTGAGTAAGTGCCCGCAGGAGTCTGTAGGATTCCGTGGGATTCTGTAAGGTTCTGGAGGGTTCTGCAGGGTTCCGTAGGGGCCCGTAGAGTTCCGTAGTGGCTGGTAAAGTTCCGTAGGGCCCTGTACCGTTCCGTAACTGCCTGCAAGGGTCTTTAGGCTTCCGTAGGGGCTGGTAGGGTTCCATAAAGTTCCGTGGGTTCCTGCAGAGTTCTGCAAGTGCCCGCAAGGGCCTGTAGGGGCCCACAGTGTTTCTGTCAGGTTCCGTAGAGTTCCGTAGGGGCCATAGGTTTCCGTAGCGGCTGGTAGTATTCTGTAGGGTTCCGTTGGCACCTGCAGTGTTCTGTAGGAGCCCATAGGGTTTTAGTGAGGTTCCGTTGTGTTGCTAAAGGGTCTTGTAGAGTGCTGTCGGGTCCTGGAGTATTCTGTAGGGTTCCAGAGGGGCTCGTAGGGTTGCGTCAAAATCTGTAGGCTTCCCTAGGGGCCCGTGGAGTCCCGTAGATTTCCGTAGGGGCCTGTAGGTTTGTGTAAGTGCCCGCAGGGGTTGGTAGGAGCTTGTAGGGTGCCATAAGTTTCCAGAGGGTTGTGTAGGGTTCCGTAGGGGCCTGTGGTGTTCCCTAGGGGTCTGTAGAGTCTCGTACAGTTCCGTAGGGTCCTGTAGGTTTCCATAAGCGCCCGCAGAGGTTTGAAGGGGCCCGTACTGTTCCGTAAGGATCCATAGGGCTCCGTAGAGCTTCGTAGGTTCCCTAGAGGCCTGTAGAATACCGCAGGAGCCAGTAGTGTTCTGTAGGGGCCCGTAGGGTTCCTTCCATAGGGGCTGGCAGTGTTCCGTAGGGGCCTCTAGGGTTGAGTAAGTACCCGCAGGAGTCTGTAGGAATCCGTGGGATTGTGTAAGGTTCTGGAGGGTTCTGCAGGGTTCCGTAGGGGCCCGTAGAGTTCCGTAGTGGCTGGTAAAGTTCCGTAGGGCCCTGTACCGTTCCGTAACTGCCTGCAAGGGTCTTTAGGCTTCCGTAGGGGCTGGTAGGGTTCCATAAAGTTCCGTGGGTTCCTGCAGAGTTCTGCAAGTGCCCGCAAGGGCCTGTAGGGGCCCACAGTGTTTCTGTCAGGTTCCGTAGAGTTCCCTAGGGGCCATAGGTTTCCGTAGTGGCTGGTAGTATTCTGTAGGGGTCTGTAGGGTTCTGTTGGCACCTGCAGTGTTCTGTAGGAGCCCATAGGGTTTTAGTGAGGTTCCGTTGTGTTGCTAAGGGTCTTGTAGAGTGCTGTCGGGTCCTGGAGTATTCTGTAGGGTTCCAGAGGGGCTCGTAGGGTTCCGTCAAAATCTGTAGGCTTCCCCAGGGGCCCGTGGAGTCCCGTAGATTTCCGTAGGGGCCTGTAGGTTTGTGTAAGTGCCCGCAGGGGTTGGTAGGAGCTTGTAGGGTGCCATAAGTTTCCGGAGGGTTGTGTGGGGTTCCGTAGGGGCCGGTGGTGTTCCCTAGGGGCCTGTAGAGTCTCGTACAGTTCCGTAGGGGCCTGTGGTGTTCCCTAAGGGCCTGTAGAGTCTCGTACAGTTCCGTAGGGGCCTGTAGGTTTCCATAAGCGCCCGCAGAGGTTTGAAGGGGCCCGTACTGTTCCGTAAGGATCCATAGGGCTCCGTAGAGCTTCGTAGGTTCCCTAGAGGCCTGTAGAATACCGCAGGAGCCAGTAGTGTTCTGTAGGGGCCCGTAGGGTTCCTTCCATAGGGGCTGGCAGTGTTCCGTAGGGTCCTCTAGGGTTGAGTAAGTATTCGCAGGAGTCTGTAGGAATCCGTGGGATTCTGTAAGGTTCTGGAGGGTTCTGCAGGGTTCCGTAGGGGCCCGTAGAGTTCCGTAGTGGCTGGTAAAGTTCCGTAGGGCATTGTACCGTTCCGTAACTGCCTGCAAGGGTCTTTAGGCTTCCGTAGGGGCTGGTAGGGTTCCATAAAGTTCCGTGGGTTCCTGCAGAGTTCTGCAAGTGCCCGCAAGGGCCTGTAGGGGCCCACAGTGTTTCTGTCAGGTTCCGTAGAGTTCCGTAGGGGCCATAGGTTTCCGTAGCGGCTGGTAGCATTCCGTAGGGGTCTGTAGGGTTCCGTTGGCACCTGCAGTGTTCTGTAGGAGCCCATAGGGTTTTAGTGAGGTTCCGTTGTGTTGTTAAGGGTCTTGTAGAGTGCTGTCGGGTCCTGGAGTATTCTGTAGGGTTCCAGAGGGGCTCGTAGGGTTCCGTCAAAATCTGTAGGTTTCCCTAGGGGCCCGTGGAGTCCCGTAGATTTCCGTAGGGGCCTGTAGGGTTGTGTAAGTGCCCGCAGGGGTTGGTAGGAGCTTGTAGGGTGCCATAAGTTTCCGGAGGGTTGTGTAGGGTTCCGTAGGGGCCGGTGGTGTTCCCTAGGGGCCTGTAGAGTCTCGTACAGTTCCGTAGGGGCCTGTGGTGTTCCCTAAGGGCCTGTAGAGTCTCGTACAGTTCCGTAGGGTCCTGTAGGTTTCCATAAGTGCCCGCAGAGGTCTGAAGGGGCCCGTACTATTCCGTAAGGATCCATAGGGCTCCGTAGAGCTTCGTAGGTTCCCTAGAGGCCTGTAGAGTACCGCAGGAGCCAGTAGTGTTCTGTAGGGGCCCGTAGGGTTCCTTCCATAGGGGCTGGCAGTGTTCCGTAGGGGCCTCTAGGGTTGAGTAAGTGCCCGCAGGAGTCTGTAGGATTCCGTGGGATTCTGTAAGGTTCTGGAGGGTTCTGCAGGGTTCCGTAGGGGCCCGTAGAGTTCCGTAGTGGCTGGTAAAGTTCCGTAGGGCCCTGTACCGTTCCGTAACTGCCTGCAAGGGTCTTTAGGCTTCCGTAGGGGCTGGTAGGGTTCCATAAAGTTCCGTGGGTTCCTGCAGAGTTCTGCAAGTGCCCGCAAGGGCCTGTAGGGGCCCACAGTGTTTCTGTCAGGTTCCGTAGAGTTCCGTAGGGGCCATAGGTTTCCGTAGCGGCTGGTAGTATTCTGTAGGGTTCCGTTGGCACCTGCAGTGTTCTGTAGGAGCCCATAGGGTTTTAGTGAGGTTCCGTTGTGTTGCTAAAGGGTCTTGTAGAGTGCTGTCGGGTCCTGGAGTATTCTGTAGGGTTCCAGAGGGGCTCGTAGGGTTGCGTCAAAATCTGTAGGCTTCCCTAGGGGCCCGTGGAGTCCCGTAGATTTCCGTAGGGGCCTGTAGGTTTGTGTAAGTGCCCGCAGGGGTTGGTAGGAGCTTGTAGGGTGCCATAAGTTTCCAGAGGGTTGTGTAGGGTTCCGTAGGGGCCTGTGGTGTTCCCTAGGGGTCTGTAGAGTCTCGTACAGTTCCGTAGGGTCCTGTAGGTTTCCATAAGCGCCCGCAGAGGTTTGAAGGGGCCCGTACTGTTCCGTAAGGATCCATAGGGCTCCGTAGAGCTTCGTAGGTTCCCTAGAGGCCTGTAGAATACCGCAGGAGCCAGTAGTGTTCTGTAGGGGCCCGTAGGGTTCCTTCCATAGGGGCTGGCAGTGTTCCGTAGGGGCCTCTAGGGTTGAGTAAGTACCCGCAGGAGTCTGTAGGAATCCGTGGGATTGTGTAAGGTTCTGGAGGGTTCTGCAGGGTTCCGTAGGGGCCCGTAGAGTTCCGTAGTGGCTGGTAAAGTTCCGTAGGGCCCTGTACCGTTCCGTAACTGCCTGCAAGGGTCTTTAGGCTTCCGTAGGGGCTGGTAGGGTTCCATAAAGTTCCGTGGGTTCCTGCAGAGTTCTGCAAGTGCCCGCAAGGGCCTGTAGGGGCCCACAGTGTTTCTGTCAGGTTCCGTAGAGTTCCCTAGGGGCCATAGGTTTCCGTAGTGGCTGGTAGTATTCTGTAGGGGTCTGTAGGGTTCTGTTGGCACCTGCAGTGTTCTGTAGGAGCCCATAGGGTTTTAGTGAGGTTCCGTTGTGTTGCTAAGGGTCTTGTAGAGTGCTGTCGGGTCCTGGAGTATTCTGTAGGGTTCCAGAGGGGCTCGTAGGGTTCCGTCAAAATCTGTAGGCTTCCCCAGGGGCCCGTGGAGTCCCGTAGATTTCCGTAGGGGCCTGTAGGTTTGTGTAAGTGCCCGCAGGGGTTGGTAGGAGCTTGTAGGGTGCCATAAGTTTCCGGAGGGTTGTGTGGGGTTCCGTAGGGGCCGGTGGTGTTCCCTAGGGGCCTGTAGAGTCTCGTACAGTTCCGTAGGGGCCTGTGGTGTTCCCTAAGGGCCTGTAGAGTCTCGTACAGTTCCGTAGGGTCCTGTAGGTTTCCATAAGTGCCCGCAGAGGTCTGAAGGGGCCCGTACTATTCCGTAAGGATCCATAGGGCTCCGTAGAGCTTCGTAGGTTCCCTAGAGGCCTGTAGAGTACCGCAGGAGCCAGTAGTGTTCTGTAGGGGCCCGTAGGGTTCCTTCCATAGGGGCTGGCAGTGTTCCGTAGGGTCCTCTAGGGTTGAGTAAGTGCCCGCAGGAGTCTGTAGGATTCCGTGGGATTCTGTAAGGTTCTGGAGGGTTCTGCAGGGTTCCGTAGGGGCCCGTAGAGTTCCGTAGTGGCTGGTAAAGTTCCGTAGGGCCCTGTACCGTTCCGTAACTGCCTGCAAGGGTCTTTAGGCTTCCGTAGGGGCTGGTAGGGTTCCATAAAGTTCCGTGGGTTCCTGCAGAGTTCTGCAAGTGCCCGCAAGGGCCTGTAGGGGCCCACAGTGTTTCTGTCAGGTTCCGTAGAGTTCCGTAGGGGCCATAGGTTTCCGTAGCGGCTGGTAGTATTCTGTAGGGTTCCGTTGGCACCTGCAGTGTTCTGTAGGAGCCCATAGGGTTTTAGTGAGGTTCCGTTGTGTTGCTAAGGGTCTTGTAGAGTGCTGTCGGGTCCTGGAGTATTCTGTAGGGTTCCAGAGGGGCTCGTAGGGTTGCGTCAAAATCTGTAGGCTTCCCTAGGGGCCCGTGGAGTCCCGTAGATTTCCGTAGGGGCCTGTAGGTTTGTGTAAGTGCCCGCAGGGGTTGGTAGGAGCTTGTAGGGTGCCATAAGTTTCCAGAGGGTTGTGTAGGGTTCCGTAGGGGCCTGTGGTGTTCCCTAGGGGTCTGTAGAGTCTCGTACAGTTCCGTAGGGTCCTGTAGGTTTCCATAAGCGCCCGCAGAGGTTTGAAGGGGCCCGTACTGTTCCGTAAGGATCCATAGGGCTCCGTAGAGCTTCGTAGGTTCCCTAGAGGCCTGTAGAATACCGCAGGAGCCAGTAGTGTTCTGTAGGGGCCCGTAGGGTTCCTTCCATAGGGGCTGGCAGTGTTCCGTAGGGGCCTCTAGGGTTGAGTAAGTACCCGCAGGAGTCTGTAGGAATCCGTGGGATTGTGTAAGGTTCTGGAGGGTTCTGCAGGGTTCCGTAGGGGCCCGTAGAGTTCCGTAGTGGCTGGTAAAGTTCCGTAGGGCCCTGTACCGTTCCGTAACTGCCTGCAAGGGTCTTTAGGCTTCCGTAGGGGCTGGTAGGGTTCCATAAAGTTCCGTGGGTTCCTGCAGAGTTCTGCAAGTGCCCGCAAGGGCCTGTAGGGGCCCACAGTGTTTCTGTCAGGTTCCGTAGAGTTCCGTAGGGGCCATAGGTTTCCGTAGTGGCTGGTAGTATTCTGTAGGGGTCTGTAGGGTTCTGTTGGCACCTGCAGTGTTCTGTAGGAGCCCATAGGGTTTTAGTGAGGTTCCGTTGTGTTGCTAAGGGTCTTGTAGAGTGCTGTCGGGTCCTGGAGTATTCTGTAGGGTTCCAGAGGGGCTCGTAGGGTTCCGTCAAAATCTGTAGGCTTCCCTAGGGGCCCGTGGAGTCCCGTAGATTTCCGTAGGGGCCTGTAGGTTTGTGTAAGTGCCCGCAGGGGTTGGTAGGAGCTTGTAGGGTGCCATAAGTTTCCGGAGGGTTGTGTGGGGTTCCGTAGGGGCCGGTGGTGTTCCCTAGGGGCCTGTAGAGTCTCGTACAGTTCCGTAGGGGCCTGTGGTGTTCCCTAAGGGCCTGTAGAGTCTCGTACAGTTCCGTAGGGTCCTGTAGGTTTCCATAAGTGCCCGCAGAGGTCTGAAGGGGCCCGTACTATTCCGTAAGGATCCATAGGGCTCCGTAGAGCTTCGTAGGTTCCCTAGAGGCCTGTAGAGTACCGCAGGAGCCAGTAGTGTTCTGTAGGGGCCCGTAGGGTTCCTTCCATAGGGGCTGGCAGTGTTCCGTAGGGGCCTCTAGGGTTGAGTAAGTACCCGCAGGAGTCTGTAGGAATCCGTGGGATTGTGTAAGGTTCTGGAGGGTTCTGCAGGGTTCCGTAGGGGCCCGTAGAGTTCCGTAGTGGCTGGTAAAGTTCCGTAGGGCCCTGTACCGTTCCGTAACTGCCTGCAAGGGTCTTTAGGCTTCCGTAGGGGCTGGTAGGGTTCCATAAAGTTCCGTGGGTTCCTGCAGAGTTCTGCAAGTGCCCGCAAGGGCCTGTAGGGGCCCACAGTGTTTCTGTCAGGTTCCGTAGAGTTCCGTAGGGGCCATAGGTTTCCGTAGTGGCTGGTAGTATTCTGTAGGGGTCTGTAGGGTTCTGTTGGCACCTGCAGTGTTCTGTAGGAGCCCATAGGGTTTTAGTGAGGTTCCGTTGTGTTGCTAAGGGTCTTGTAGAGTGCTGTCGGGTCCTGGAGTATTCTGTAGGGTTCCAGAGGGGCTCGTAGGGTTCCGTCAAAATCTGTAGGCTTCCCCAGGGGCCCGTGGAGTCCCGTAGATTTCCGTAGGGGCCTGTAGGTTTGTGTAAGTGCCCGCAGGGGTTGGTAGGAGCTTGTAGGGTGCCATAAGTTTCCGGAGGGTTGTGTGGGGTTCCGTAGGGGCCGGTGGTGTTCCCTAGGGGCCTGTAGAGTCTCGTACAGTTCCGTAGGGGCCTGTGGTGTTCCCTAAGGGCCTGTAGAGTCTCGTACAGTTCCGTAGGGTCCTGTAGGTTTCCATAAGTGCCCGCAGAGGTCTGAAGGGGCCCGTACTATTCCGTAAGGATCCATAGGGCTCCGTAGAGCTTCGTAGGTTCCCTAGAGGCCTGTAGAGTACCGCAGGAGCCAGTAGTGTTCTGTAGGGGCCCGTAGGGTTCCTTCCATAGGGGCTGGCAGTGTTCCGTAGGGGCCTCTAGGGTTGAGTAAGTGCCCGCAGGAGTCTGTAGGATTCCGTGGGATTCTGTAAGGTTCTGGAGGGTTCTGCAGGGTTCCGTAGGGGCCCGTAGAGTTCCGTAGTGGCTGGTAAAGTTCCGTAGGGCCCTGTACCGTTCCGTAACTGCCTGCAAGGGTCTTTAGGCTTCCGTAGGGGCTGGTAGGGTTCCATAAAGTTCCGTGGGTTCCTGCAGAGTTCTGCAAGTGCCCGCAAGGGCCTGTAGGGGCCCACAGTGTTTCTGTCAGGTTCCGTAGAGTTCCGTAGGGGCCATAGGTTTCCGTAGCGGCTGGTAGTATTCTGTAGGGTTCCGTTGGCACCTGCAGTGTTCTGTAGGAGCCCATAGGGTTTTAGTGAGGTTCCGTTGTGTTGCTAAGGGTCTTGTAGAGTGCTGTCGGGTCCTGGAGTATTCTGTAGGGTTCCAGAGGGGCTCGTAGGGTTGCGTCAAAATCTGTAGGCTTCCCTAGGGGCCCGTGGAGTCCCGTAGATTTCCGTAGGGGCCTGTAGGTTTGTGTAAGTGCCCGCAGGGGTTGGTAGGAGCTTGTAGGGTGCCATAAGTTTCCAGAGGGTTGTGTAGGGTTCCGTAGGGGCCTGTGGTGTTCCCTAGGGGTCTGTAGAGTCTCGTACAGTTCCGTAGGGTCCTGTAGGTTTCCATAAGCGCCCGCAGAGGTTTGAAGGGGCCCGTACTGTTCCGTAAGGATCCATAGGGCTCCGTAGAGCTTCGTAGGTTCCCTAGAGGCCTGTAGAATACCGCAGGAGCCAGTAGTGTTCTGTAGGGGCCCGTAGGGTTCCTTCCATAGGGGCTGGCAGTGTTCCGTAGGGGCCTCTAGGGTTGAGTAAGTACCCGCAGGAGTCTGTAGGAATCCGTGGGATTGTGTAAGGTTCTGGAGGGTTCTGCAGGGTTCCGTAGGGGCCCGTAGAGTTCCGTAGTGGCTGGTAAAGTTCCGTAGGGCCCTGTACCGTTCCGTAACTGCCTGCAAGGGTCTTTAGGCTTCCGTAGGGGCTGGTAGGGTTCCATAAAGTTCCGTGGGTTCCTGCAGAGTTCTGCAAGTGCCCGCAAGGGCCTGTAGGGGCCCACAGTGTTTCTGTCAGGTTCCGTAGAGTTCCCTAGGGGCCATAGGTTTCCGTAGTGGCTGGTAGTATTCTGTAGGGGTCTGTAGGGTTCTGTTGGCACCTGCAGTGTTCTGTAGGAGCCCATAGGGTTTTAGTGAGGTTCCGTTGTGTTGCTAAGGGTCTTGTAGAGTGCTGTCGGGTCCTGGAGTATTCTGTAGGGTTCCAGAGGGGCTCGTAGGGTTCCGTCAAAATCTGTAGGCTTCCCCAGGGGCCCGTGGAGTCCCGTAGATTTCCGTAGGGGCCTGTAGGTTTGTGTAAGTGCCCGCAGGGGTTGGTAGGAGCTTGTAGGGTGCCATAAGTTTCCGGAGGGTTGTGTGGGGTTCCGTAGGGGCCGGTGGTGTTCCCTAGGGGCCTGTAGAGTCTCGTACAGTTCCGTAGGGGCCTGTGGTGTTCCCTAAGGGCCTGTAGAGTCTCGTACAGTTCCGTAGGGTCCTGTAGGTTTCCATAAGTGCCCGCAGAGGTCTGAAGGGGCCCGTACTATTCCGTAAGGATCCATAGGGCTCCGTAGAGCTTCGTAGGTTCCCTAGAGGCCTGTAGAGTACCGCAGGAGCCAGTAGTGTTCTGTAGGGGCCCGTAGGGTTCCTTCCATAGGGGCTGGCAGTGTTCCGTAGGGGCCTCTAGGGTTGAGTAAGTACCCGCAGGAGTCTGTAGGAATCCGTGGGATTGTGTAAGGTTCTGGAGGGTTCTGCAGGGTTCCGTAGGGGCCCGTAGAGTTCCGTAGTGGCTGGTAAAGTTCCGTAGGGCCCTGTACCGTTCCGTAACTGCCTGCAAGGGTCTTTAGGCTTCCGTAGGGGCTGGTAGGGTTCCATAAAGTTCCGTGGGTTCCTGCAGAGTTCTGCAAGTGCCCGCAAGGGCCTGTAGGGGCCCACAGTGTTTCTGTCAGGTTCCGTAGAGTTCCGTAGGGGCCATAGGTTTCCGTAGTGGCTGGTAGTATTCTGTAGGGGTCTGTAGGGTTCTGTTGGCACCTGCAGTGTTCTGTAGGAGCCCATAGGGTTTTAGTGAGGTTCCGTTGTGTTGCTAAGGGTCTTGTAGAGTGCTGTCGGGTCCTGGAGTATTCTGTAGGGTTCCAGAGGGGCTCGTAGGGTTCCGTCAAAATCTGTAGGCTTCCCCAGGGGCCCGTGGAGTCCCGTAGATTTCCGTAGGGGCCTGTAGGTTTGTGTAAGTGCCCGCAGGGGTTGGTAGGAGCTTGTAGGGTGCCATAAGTTTCCGGAGGGTTGTGTGGGGTTCCGTAGGGGCCGGTGGTGTTCCCTAGGGGCCTGTAGAGTCTCGTACAGTTCCGTAGGGGCCTGTGGTGTTCCCTAAGGGCCTGTAGAGTCTCGTACAGTTCCGTAGGGTCCTGTAGGTTTCCATAAGTGCCCGCAGAGGTCTGAAGGGGCCCGTACTATTCCGTAAGGATCCATAGGGGCTCCGTAGAGCTTCGTAGGTTCCCTAGAGGCCTGTAGAGTACCGCAGGAGCCAGTAGTGTTCTGTAGGGGCCCGTAGGGTTCCTTCCATAGGGGCTGGCAGTGTTCCGTAGGGTCCTCTAGGGTTGAGTAAGTGCCCGCAGGAGTCTGTAGGATTCCGTGGGATTCTGTAAGGTTCTGGAGGGTTCTGCAGGGTTCCGTAGGGGCCCGTAGAGTTCCGTAGTGGCTGGTAAAGTTCCGTAGGGCCCTGTACCGTTCTGTAACTGCCTGCAAGGGTCTTTAGGCTTCCGTAGGGGCTGGTAGGGTTCCATAAAGTTCCGTGGGTTCCTGCAGAGTTCTGCAAGTGCCCGCAAGGGCCTGTAGGGGCCCACAGTGTTTCTGTCAGGTTCCGTAGAGTTCCGTAGGGGCCATAGGTTTCCGTAGCGGCTGGTAGTATTCTGTAGGGTTCCGTTGGCACCTGCAGTGTTCTGTAGGAGCCCATAGGGTTTTAGTGAGGTTCCGTTGTGTTGCTAAGGGTCTTGTAGAGTGCTGTCGGGTCCTGGAGTATTCTGTAGGGTTCCAGAGGGGCTCGTAGGGTTGCGTCAAAATCTGTAGGCTTCCCTAGGGGCCCGTGGAGTCCCGTAGATTTCCGTAGGGGCCTGTAGGTTTGTGTAAGTGCCCGCAGGGGTTGGTAGGAGCTTGTAGGGTGCCATAAGTTTCCAGAGGGTTGTGTAGGGGTTCCGTAGGGGCCTGTGGTGTTCCCTAGGGGTCTGTAGAGTCTCGTACAGTTCCGTAGGGTCCTGTAGGTTTCCATAAGCGCCCGCAGAGGTTTGAAGGGGCCCGTACTGTTCCGTAAGGATCCATAGGGCTCCGTAGAGCTTCGTAGGTTCCCTAGAGGCCTGTAGAATACCGCAGGAGCCAGTAGTGTTCTGTAGGGGGCCCGTAGGGTCTCCTTCCATAGGGGCTGGCAGTGTTCCGTAGGGGCCTCTAGGGTTGAGTAAGTACCCCGCAGGAGTCTGTAGGAATCCGTGGGATTGTGTAAGGTTCTGGAGGGTTCTGCATGGTTCCGTAGGGGCCCGTAGAGTTCCGTTAGTGGCTGGTAAAGTTCCGTAGGGCCCTGTACCGTTCCGTAACTGCCTGCAAGGGTCTTTAGGCTTCCGTAGGGGCTGGTAGGGTTCCATAAAGTTCCGTGGGTTCCTGCAGAGTTCTGCAAGTGCCCGCAAGGGCCTGTAGGGGCCCACAGTGTTTCTGTCAGGTTCCGTAGAGTTCCGTAGGGGCCATAGGTTTCCGTAGCGGCTGGTAGTATTCTGTAGGGTTCCGTTGGCACCTGCAGTGTTCTGTAGGAGCCCATAGGGTTTTAGTGAGGTTCCGTTGTGTTGCTAAGGGTCTTGTAGAGTGCTGTCGGGTCCTGGAGTATTCTGTAGGGTTCCAGAGGGGCTCGTAGGGTTGCGTCAAAATCTGTAGGCTTCCCTAGGGGCCCGTGGAGTCCCGTAGATTTCCGTAGGGGCCTGTAGGTTTGTGTAAGTGCCCGCAGGGTTGGTAGGAGCTTGTAGGGTGCCATAAGTTTCCAGAGGGTTGTGTAGGGTTCCGTAGGGGCCTGTGGTGTTCCCTAGGGGTCTGTAGAGTCTCGTACAGTTCCGTAGGGTCCTGTAGGTTTCCATAAGCGCCCGCAGAGGTTTGAAGGGGCCCGTACTGTTCCGTAAGGATCCATAGGGCTCCGTAGAGCTTCGTAGGTTCCCTAGAGGCCTGTAGAATACCGCAGGAGCCAGTAGTGTTCTGTAGGGGCCCGTAGGGTTCCTTCCATAGGGGCTGGCAGTGTTCCGTAGGGGCCTCTAGGGTTGAGTAAGTACCCGCAGGAGTCTGTAGGAATCCGTGGGATTGTGTAAGGTTCTGGAGGGTTCTGCAGGGTTCCGTAGGGGCCCGTAGAGTTCCGTAGTGGCTGGTAAAGTTCCGTAGGGCCCTGTACCGTTCCGTAACTGCCTGCAAGGGTCTTTAGGCTTCCGTAGGGGCTGGTAGGGTTCCATAAAGTTCCGTGGGTTCCTGCAGAGTTCTGCAAGTGCCCGCAAGGCCTGTAGGGGCCCACAGTGTTTCTGTCAGGTTCCGTAGAGTTCCCTAGGGGCCATAGGTTTCCGTAGTGGCTGGTAGTATTCTGTAGGGGTCTGTAGGGTTCTGTTGGCACCTGCAGTGTTCTGTAGGAGCCCATAGGGTTTTAGTGAGGTTCCGTTGTGTTGCTAAGGGTCTTGTAGAGTGCTGTCGGGTCCTGGAGTATTCTGTAGGGTTCCAGAGGGGCTCGTAGGGTTCCGTCAAAATCTGTAGGCTTCCCCAGGGGCCCGTGGAGTCCCGTAGATTTCCGTAGGGGCCTGTAGGTTTGTGTAAGTGCCCGCAGGGGTTGGTAGGAGCTTGTAGGGTGCCATAAGTTTCCGGAGGGTTGTGTGGGGTTCCGTAGGGGCCGGTGGTGTTCCCTAGGGGCCTGTAGAGTCTCGTACAGTTCCGTAGGGGCTGTGGTGTTCCCTAAGGCCTGTAGAGTCTCGTACAGTTCCGTAGGGTCCTGTAGGTTTCCATAAGTGCCCGCAGAGGTCTGAAGGGGCCCGTACTATTCCGTAAGGATCCATAGGGCTCCGTAGAGCTTCGTAGGTTCCCTAGAGGCCTGTAGAGTACCGCAGGAGCCAGTAGTGTTCTGTAGGGGCCCGTAGGGTTCCTTCCATAGGGGCTGGCAGTGTTCCGTAGGGTCCTCTAGGGTTGAGTAAGTGCCCGCAGGAGTCTGTAGGATTCCGTGGGATTCTGTAAGGTTCTGGAGGGTTCTGCAGGGTTCCGTAGGGGCCCGTAGAGTTCCGTAGTGGCTGGTAAAGTTCCGTAGGGCCCTGTACCGTTCCGTAACTGCCTGCAAGGGTCTTTAGGCTTCTGTAGGGGCTGGTAGGGTTCCATAAAGTTCCGTGGGTTCCTGCAGAGTTCTGCAAGTGCCCGCAAGGGCCTGTAGGGGCCCACAGTGTTTCTGTCAGGTTCCGTAGAGTTCCGTAGGGGCCATAGGTTTCCGTAGCGGCTGGTAGTATTCTGTAGGGTTCCGTTGGCACCTGCAGTGTTCTGTAGGAGCCCATAGGGTTTTAGTGAGGTTCCGTTGTGTTGCTAGGGTCTTGTAGAGTGCTGTCGGGTCCTGGAGTATTCTGTAGGGTTCCAGAGGGGCTCGTAGGGTTGCGTCAAAATCTGTAGGCTTCCCTAGGGGCCCGTGGAGTCCCGTAGATTTCCGTAGGGGCCTGTAGGTTTGTGTAAGTGCCCGCAGGGGTTGGTAGGAGCTTGTAGGGTGCCATAAGTTTCCAGAGGGTTGTGTACGTAGGGGCCTGTGGTGTTCCCTAGGGGTCTGTAGAGTCTCGTACAGTTCCGTAGGGTCCTGTAGGTTTCCATAAGCGCCCGCAGAGGTTTGAAGGGGCCCGTACTGTTCCGTAAGGATCCATAGGGCTCCGTAGAGCTTCGTAGGTTCCCTAGAGGCCTGTAGAATACCGCAGGAGCCAGTAGTGTTCTGTAGGGGCCCGTAGGGTTCCTTCCATAGGGGCTGGCAGTGTTCCGTAGGGGCCTCTAGGGTTGAGTAAGTACCCGCAGGAGTCTGTAGGAATCCGTGGATTGTGTAAGGTTCTGGAGGGTTCTGCAGGGTTCCGTAGGGGCCCGTAGAGTTCCGTAGTGGCTGGTAAAGTTCCGTAGGGCCCTGTACCGTTCCGTAACTGCCTGCAAGGGTCTTTAGGCTTCCGTAGGGGCTGGTAGGGTTCCATAAAGTTCCGTGGGTTCCTGCAGAGTTCTGCAAGTGCCCGCAAGGGCCTGTAGGGGCCCACAGTGTTTCTGTCAGGTTCCGTAGAGTTCCGTAGGGGCCATAGGTTTCCGTAGTGGCTGGTAGTATTCTGTAGGGGTCTGTAGGGTTCTGTTGGCACCTGCAGTGTTCTGTAGGAGCCCATAGGGTTTTAGTGAGGTTCCGTTGTGTTGCTAAGGGTCTTGTAGAGTGCTGTCGGGTCCTGGAGTATTCTGTAGGGTTCCAGAGGGGCTCGTAGGGTTCCGTCAAAATCTGTAGGCTTCCCAGGGGCCCGTGGAGTCCCGTAGATTTCCGTAGGGGCCTGTAGGTTTGTGTAAGTGCCCGCAGGGGTTGGTAGGAGCTTGTAGGGTGCCATAAGTTTCCGGAGGGTTGTGTGGGGTTCCGTAGGGGCCGGTGGTGTTCCCTAGGGGCCTGTAGAGTCTCGTACAGTTCCGTAGGGGCCTGTGGTGTTCCCTAAGGGCCTGTAGAGTCTCGTACAGTTCCGTAGGGTCCTGTAGGTTTCCATAAGTGCCCGCAGAGGTCTGAAGGGGCCCGTACTATTCCGTAAGGATCCATAGGGCTCCGTAGAGCTTCGTAGGTTCCCTAGAGGCCTGTAGAGTACCGCAGGAGCCAGTAGTGTTCTGTAGGGGCCCGTAGGGTTCCTTCCATAGGGGCTGGCAGTGTTCCGTAGGGGCCTCTAGGGTTGAGTAAGTACCCGCAGGAGTCTGTAGGAATCCGTGGGATTGTGTAAGGTTCTGGAGGGTTCTGCAGGGTTCCGTAGGGGCCCGTAGAGTTCCGTAGTGGCTGGTAAAGTTCCGTAGGGCCCTGTACCGTTCCGTAACTGCCTGCAAGGGTCTTTAGGCTTCCGTAGGGGCTGGTAGGGTTCCATAAAGTTCCGTGGGTTCCTGCAGAGTTCTGCAAGTGCCCGCAAGGGCCTGTAGGGGCCCACAGTGTTTCTGTCAGGTTCCGTAGAGTTCCCTAGGGGCCATAGGTTTCCGTAGTGGCTGGTAGTATTCTGTAGGGGTCTGTAGGGTTCTGTTGGCACCTGCAGTGTTCTGTAGGAGCCCATAGGGTTTTAGTGAGGTTCCGTTGTGTTGCTAAGGGTCTTGTAGAGTGCTGTCGGGTCCTGGAGTATTCTGTAGGGTTCCAGAGGGGCTCGTAGGTTCCGTCAAAATCTGTAGGCTTCCCAGGGGCCCGTGGAGTCCCGTAGATTTCCGTAGGGGCCTGTAGGTTTGTGTAAGTGCCCGCAGGGGTTGGTAGGAGCTTGTAGGGTGCCATAAGTTTCCGGAGGGTTGTGTGGGGTTCCGTAGGGGCCGGTGGTGTTCCCTAGGGGCCTGTAGAGTCTCGTACAGTTCCGTAGGGGCCTGTGGTGTTCCCTAAGGGCCTGTAGAGTCTCGTACAGTTCCGTAGGGTCCTGTAGGTTTCCATAAGTGCCCGCAGAGGTCTGAA